>NW_015540852.1:418791-419394 GCF_001515605.1 Sinocyclocheilus anshuiensis | reverse complement strand
GTCTCTGCTGACTTTCAGGGCTGTAGAGGTCCCCTCTAGGTGCTGATCCACCATCTGGGCTGAATACGTACTGGATCCGGGTGACTGCAGATTTAACTGACAGAGTGTCTCTGCCTATCGAACAATGTTAGGTAGATTATTCCAGAGTTTGGGCGCTATGCATCCTGACGGATGACAGCCATGACAGCTAAGTGGAATCCCGGAAAATAAACCGTGGAACTTTGACCAATGAGACAACCGTTTACTCGCGCGTGTCTTGTATTAACAAATTTTGAATTTTGAATTTTAGAAACTTTGCCATGTGAAAGCGAACCGCACCAAGAATAAAACGCAACATTGTAATAATTTTAATCCCTGTTTTCCGAAACAAAGCAATCAATCTACAGGTGTGAAAGCACGTATTGAATAAATACCTGGGGTTATGTTTGTTTTCTTCTAAAAGAGATGAAAATTAATCAGATCTATCAGTTTTTAATGCTTTTCTGTAGGATAGGGTACTTTCCCGCCAAACAATACGAAATACCTCCGTGCTGCTCTCTTTAGGGTGCGAGTGTGCTCATTATACCACGGTGTCAGACTGTTTTCCTTAATCTTCCTTAAGCG
>NW_015540852.1:407289-418673 GCF_001515605.1 Sinocyclocheilus anshuiensis | reverse complement strand
GTTACTTTTTCAAAAAAGTAACGCCAGTTACTTTGTTTTCCCATTTATTGACTGACAAGTCTTCTGTCCCCATATTGGGAGAAATCGGAAGTGCAGAGGAATGGTGTGCACTGTGTGAACATGATGTTACTGTAGTTCTAGACTAAATGTGAATGTGCATTAATTCATCCCACTCACAAAAAACAGATTTAGTATTAATCAAAATGAACTAAAACAGTGAAATTAAATATAAAATGTTAAATAACACAAATGTATCTAATCCCATTTTAATAACCAATGTCTTTGCTGCTGACCTTTGATGATCCAGTTCAACCATACTAATAGGCAAAAATTACTTTAGATAAACTAACAATTGTGCTTCATTGTTTTTTTATTGCTGAAGAGTGTTTCTTCTCCTGCGTTCTACTGTACAGACGTGAATTTACTTTTGCTTCAGCCTGAGGTTTATTCATTACACTTTTTCTTGTGAAAGGGCTTTTATATTTGCTATAAATAGAACTTCTTATATTAAAAACAATCAAGCCCTGCTTATATTTAAAAAGTAACGCGAAAGTAACGCAAAAGTAATATAACGCATTACTTTCCATAAAAAGTAACTAAGTAATGTAATTAGTTACTTTTTTAGAGAGTAATGCAATATTGTAATGCATTACTTTTAAAAGTAACTTTCCCAAACACTGGTGGCGGTTAACTGATTTATGAAAATAATAAAACAATTTTGGCAAAGTTATATTGTTGGCGTTTCTGAGGTACATGTTATGTTACGACTATTCACAAGCGGTTTTGTTGATGATTTTCTAAACATGAGACATTCATTTAAGTTGTTCTGATTTTTTTCAACATGTCTTCTGATATTCATTCATGTTTATCTCGTGCTAGAACTAATAGACAAATAGATGATTGATTCAGTTCATTGTTCTGATAAAATTGACAGAATTTAAAGGCTACGATTTGTGTTATATTAAAAGTAACAAAACACGCTTATTGCGATTATTGGGTGGCTTGTGCACCACTAATGAAAACTTTAAATATTATTTCCAAGCATTTATGTTTTTTTTATTAATAAAACAGCTTGTGAATAGTCATGTAATGCTATTCACCTCAGAAAAGACAACAATAAGGAGCGATGAAGCCCACATTGACCTATAATGTTTGGGTGGCCCCATAGCTGGAGCGTGTGTAAGGCCATAGGGATTTGGGGCAAAAATGCCACTAAATTGGACAAAAATGCCCCTGCACAAACAAATGAAATCCATTACGTCTGTTGCTAACAAAGTGAAAATGAATAGACAGTGTCGATTGTGGCATTAAATTAAGATCTGCTCATGTTGCACCGTATTTAATTTTAGGCATTTTTAAAGTGTTGCGCATTTTAACCAATCACACACAATTCTATTGAGTTTAGGAATGCAATGGCCAATCAGAGACGTTTAGATGAGTTAATCACTGAAACTCATCAGTTTTGAGTGCGTGCGAGTACAATGCAAGAGATTCATTTCACAGTGTGTACAGCTTCAGTGATTATAACGAGTTTTGTTTTGTTTCTTTGAGAGTGCTTAAACTCGCTATAGATCAAAGTTAGTGATAATGTCACTTTCTATATACCTATAATTTATTCGCTGTTTGAATAACCAAGGAAATAACATATATAATGATCCATTTCTAATGTTTTTATTAAATTGCAATCACGTTAAATACAAATTCAGTCCCATTAAACATATTTGATTAGCCTACATGACACCCATGTCTGGTACTTGCCTAAAAAGACGGGTTTACGATGTTTAATACATTTGGCTGCTTTTAGCCTTACCCTGGAGTTGGTTCACCCTCCGCCTATGAGTGGCCCGTACAAATGCTTTTGCATATGGGTTCGGGGCTGTCTTGCTGTGCCACTGAATTGAGGGAAACATTAATTCTGCTCTCTACCAGAAAATTCTAAAGGAGAATCACAGTTTTCACTTGCTGTTTTACACAGCAAGACACTGATCCAGTACCTTAAATGGGCAGGTAATGCTCGAAACCCTCCAATGTGACTGAACTAAAGCAGTTCTCTAAAGAAAAGTGGGACAAACTTCCACCACAGCACTGTGAAAAACTGATATCCAGTTATCAGAAGCATTTGGTTGCAATTATTGCTGCTAAAGGTGGCACAAACACATTTTAAGTTTATGGGATCAAATCGTTTTTCACATGGCTGATAGGTGTTGGATTTTTTTCGCTTCAATAAAAGATATAATAAATAAATAATGTGTTTATAAGAATGTTTAGTCAGGTGGCCTTTGTTTTATGTTCTGTGTTAAATTGCTTCTGAAGGTAGTGCTTCGAGTGCATGCACAATGGCAGATTTAGTATTTCAGTCCACAAAGGCATTGATATCTTTGATTATTAAATCAGTAATTCCATCATCAGATTATGGGAGGAGTTTAAATGAAATAATCAACACAGTGACAGTAATTAAGCATATTATGTCTGAATGTTGAGCTAGAACATCAAAACTTCTACTGTGTTTTTCTGAGAGCTTATATAACATTCATGGACACCATGTGTTAGCAGTTGTTAAAATCACTTTAGCCTTCAGATTGTCAAGGGTAAAATAAATAAATAAATACATCAAAATAAACTCTTTTTTTATTCGTTTACAGAAAAGATTAACCAGAACAAAAGCAGGAGAAAGTGGGTATAACCAATCTAATTGTTGCTGAGGTCAGTGCCCTCCTATAATGCAAAAATATAATGCCATGTTTGCCCTTAGCAAAGCATAGTTTAGGTATCAAAGAGAAATCTACTAATGCAGCAAATCACTGAGAGAATGATACATATATTTAAAACGGGGGACTCCAATTATGAGAAAAAGCATACAAGTCAATTGCAGACACAACATACTAAGCCAGATCACGATCAGGGCTGAAACATATTTGGTATACTAGGCATCAGTGATCTAGGGAATTGTACATTTCTTTCGGTTAAAGAAAAAGCATCCAACAAATGGACTAGAAGCAATGCATCGAATAAAGAACAGCTAGGCCAAATATATATTCTTCTAGGTTTAAGCTCAACTAGAATCAAAGTATAGCATGATGACATGAAGGTGATTTTGGATGGTATGAGACCGCATTTCATGAAATGCACAATTGAACTGGAGTGGTATGTATTTTTACAAGCAAATGTTAAACAAACAAACAAAACATGATAACTGGTTTAAATGGTTAAAAACTTGCTTAAAAATCTTTCTATCAAAATATAACTTTTTTTGTTTGTTTAACACAATACAAATAACATA
Organism: Sinocyclocheilus anshuiensis; assembly: GCF_001515605.1. Lineage (NCBI taxonomy): Eukaryota > Metazoa > Chordata > Actinopteri > Cypriniformes > Cyprinidae > Sinocyclocheilus > Sinocyclocheilus anshuiensis. The sequence goes on along the minus strand of NW_015540852.1, from coordinate 415,393 downwards.
CCAAACATTCTTTTGGAATTTAGTGTTCAAGTTTTCTTCCTGCCTTCCCAGCTTTTACATATTATTTTATTACCTTTCATTAAAAAGGAAATAAATTGGTTCCACATAAAAGCTGCAAGTATTCAAATAACTGGTTAAAATTAAGAAATGATGATCAGCACAGTTACATTCAGTTACAGTTTGTTTTTATTGCAGTAAGTGGGGTATGGAAGGAGAATGAAAGAGTAGTTTTAGGGTGCATGTCCAATGTATGCATCATCTCTCTCTTCATCTACTGAATGATCTTCTGGGTCCCTCCTTTGATTGGCTGCTCTGTAAGTGGAAAGACGACTCATGAATTATACATTTACATTCAGACATAAACAAAATGAAGAAACCTGAACATGAGCAAAAACTTTGATGTCACTAAATCAAGATAAATATATATACATAATGGTGAGTCACAGGGGCCTGTTTTGGTAGGCCATACGCACAAAGGTTTGGAATTCTGTGCAAGTATGCACAAAATGCAATGATCAATTGTGCCTTACGTAGGGCTGGACAATAATTCAATATCAATATGTATCGCGATATAATTTTTTTCAATAACGGTGATATGATTTTTAAACATTTCCGATATTTCGATATACATTACCAGTGTTTTCCATAAATTGATTTATTTGTGGCGTTTTGACTTCATTGAATAAACATGAGCACTGCACGTTTCTAAATTATAACACGGCGCGGGTGTTTTATATGAATGTATCGCTGAAGGGGATGTGACTGTCTTCAGAAAAGTTTCGATGGCATTTTCATTTGATCTGATAAAGAAGCTTTCATTAGCGGAGCTGCTTTGATTACAGCCGTTACCGGGGAAACCGCTAGTTTTATCACTCTAAAAGCGCCTCCTGCTGGCAGAGAATCAGTTTGCATTTTCAATAAGCCAGTCTCCAGCAACATTTCCAGTTTTTTTTGTTGTTACATTTTTTTGTTTTCTGCAGCGACTCGGAGCACTTTTCATACCCTTTTTTTCTGGCTGAAGCACATTTGTTTCAATCTATCACAATAATAATAATCTATCATAAAAAAGAATAATCAGCCTACACTACCAGTCAATAGTTTTTGAACAGTAAGATTTTTATTTTTTTTTTAATTCTCTTCTGCTCACCCAAGGCTGCATTTATTTGATCCAAAGTACAGCAAAAACAGTAAAAATTTGAAATATTTTTACTATTTAAAATAACTGCTTTCTATTTGAATATATTTTAAAATGTAAATCATAGCTACATTTTCAGCATCATTACTCCAGTCTTCAGTGTCACATGATCCTACAGAAATCATTCTAATATGCTTATCAATATTTAAAACAGTTTTTTTTTTCAGGATTCTTTGATGAATAGAAAGATCCAAAGATCAGCATTTATCTGAAATAAAAAATCTTTTGTTACATTATACACTATTCCATTCAGTATAATTTTTATAATTTTTTTGGGAAAGAAATTATAGAAATGAATACTTTTATTTAGCAAGGATGCTTAAAATTGATCAAAAGTGATGATAAAGACATTTATAATGTTACAAAATATTTCTATTTCAGATAAATAGTGTTCATATCGATATCGGAATTATATCATATCGACCGAAGTTAATAAATATATCGTGATATAAATTTTGGCCATATTGTCCAGCCCTAGCCTTACGTCAACTGTTAACATGTATGTTACATTGTGACTATGTATGCTATTATGTTGCCAAGTAATTGCCAGGGCTTTGTAGGTAGGTTCTATAGCTCATATATAGCTCAAATCAACACCAAACCCAGACATGTTCAATTTAATTAAAACTGCAATGCTAGACTACAGGATTGAAATGCTTTCACAATTTAAATTCATATTCAGGGTTTCTGCAGGTTTTATGAAGGGAAATTTAGACTTATGACCTTTTTAAAAGGATAGTTCACCCAAAAATGAATATCGTCATAATTTACTTATACAGGGTTGGAACAACTTGAGAATGAGTTTCTCTCTTCATAAAAGAAGATATTTTGAAGAATGTGGGTAACCAAAGAGTTGCTGGTCCCCGTTGACTATTGAGGTGGGGGAAAAAAGTATTGGGGGAAAAAAAAAAAAAAAAGTAAAACAAGTCGTCATACCCCACTGACAGATATTTGTTCTTGTTTTAGGCATAAACTCACTAAATTTGGTTCAGTTTCTCAGACACCAAGATTTCATATCTTCATTTTGCATCTCAAGTAAAGGAATCTTGATTTAAAGATGTTTAGATATTTGTATTGGGAAACAAAATATTATTTTTTTGCAGTGCACGCAACAATTAATGTCGTGACTATGAATTAAGACTTTCTGCTCCGATTTAAGACCTTTTAAGGCCTTAATTTATGAAAAGGCAAATCAAGACTTTTTAAGACCCACAGAAACGCTGATATTAAGTTTTAAAACAACATTGTTACTGCTTACATTTATTTAGACAGTATTATTTTCAAGATAAAGGCAGGATATGCTACCCAGTATAATACTTTTTGCTCTACCATAAATTTACTGATGAAATCATTTATTATCAGACATTATAACTCCATCCATATAGCATTATGGCATTATATGACATTGTTTTCAGCATGATATCCTGGATGAATCCTGTTTTAGATTTGCAAATTGCACAAAGAAATCTTACAACTATACTCCTCTGGCCAAAGCTTGAAAAGAAGCAACACTCCTAGCACAGTGTCTACAAATGCTTACATGCAAAGTCAATCCAACTGCCTTTTACACCTTAGATCTAGCATTCCTCACTCAATGTGATGTCCTTTGCTTCAACTTTTGCTACAGCCACCAACGCAGACAAACAATTGGTCAGATTTATGCCACTGGCTTTTAGGATCAATGTAAATCCTCAAAGCTCTAACAGAACAAAGTCTATGCAGCCTCTCTTTCTTCTGCGACTCAAAGGGAGGAGGAGAGCAAGACTGCAAAAGAACAGCCTGGGAACAAAGCGAAGAAGAAAGGGAAGATATAATCAGGTCTTGGCCTCAGCAAATTCTCTATTTTTTTAGTTGAGTGAGCTGTAGATTGCAGAGCAGCTTTATTTTGCTCTTTTTTGCCCCTTTAAAGGGGTCATAAGATGCTGCTAAAAAGAACATTATTTTGTCTTCCCAGATCGTGACGTAGGTATGTGGGGGGCGTGTTAGAACGAGCCGTTTTAGGTAGGCGTGGTTAACTCTTAACTTTTATAAAGAATATCTCTTTGGTTTTGAGACTTTAGTGTTTGCAACTTTACAGATCTTCTTTATGCACCAAGAGCTTGTAACACTCCAAAGAGAAAGGAAAAATTGAAATCGCATCATATGACCCCTTTAAAGGAATTGGTGCAGCCTCATAAACAGGCTTTGAAAGTGTCCCATAAAACTGAAGATAAAGTGTTTGGTTGGTCAGTGATCTTGAAAAATTATTCTAGCTGCGCACTTAAGTATTCACAAGGGAAGCTGTATATCTAATTGATGTCCTTGTGCTGGCACTGAAGCGGCAGCAGAAGCGAAGCATCAGCCCTCCTCGTTTGAAGACCGACTAAGGTTAAGACCTGCGAGTCTACCGGTGCGAGTCCATTGAGTAAGGACACCGACAAGGCACTTAAGTATCTTTTTCAATTTGTCCTCCACTTTCTTCTTTCTCCTCTTTTCACAATCATCATGTGCTTTCAGTACATTCCTGTTGTCTCTCAACAACACTCGGACATCACACACAGAGGACGACGCAATCTTGCTAACCTGTATCCAATCTACACCTCTCTCTTTCTCTGGGTCTCTGGAAATGTCAGTCAGCTGCCAATAAAACTTAATTCCAGCCTTTGCTACTCAGCCAGCTCTTAGTATCTTGGACTTGACTGAGACCTGGATTTGACCTGAGGATACAGCAACCCCTGCTGCTCTCTCTAACAGCTTCTCTTTCCCTCACACCCCTAGTTAGGTTAGGAGAGATGGGGGAGCTGGTCTTATATCTTTCATTTCAACCTGATGACACCAGTTTCAGCTCATATCTCTGCCTGCCAAATCAGACATCTCTGCTTGGATGAAGGAACATCACCTGGTAATCCCTGTAAACCCATCAGTTGACAACAACATCACTGTGCAACCGGCGTCCACAACAATAACACCAACCAGGACAACTATGAACCCTTGGGTAGTGTTGGATGACCAGCTGAGCTTTTCTACCCACATCACAACAATGACTTGGACATGTAGGTTTGTACTTTAAATTATTAGGAAAATTAGACCCTTTAAGTCCAGAGGAAACTACTACTCAGGTGAAAGTGCCCTCTGGTGTCGATCAGGGGGAACCACAGAGGCTTGATTCGTGACAAAGTTGCTGTTTATCAGCACAAATGGACACTAATCAGCAGAATAAATGAAGAAAACAAGTAGATAGAATAGAAAAAGAATAGAGAACACTATTGTTAGAGGGTTATTTTTTTTTTAAATAAATAAAAAGAAAAAGTTGAAAGAACAGAAAAAGAATAGAGAACGCTAGTGTTAGAGGGTAATTTTTTATAATAAATCAAAACAAAACAGATAGAATAGAAAAAGAATAGAGAATGCTAGTGTTAGAAGGTTTTTTTTTTTTTTTAATAAAAAGAAAAAGAGTAGTTAGAATAGAAATAGAATAGAGAGTGCTAGTGTTAGAGGGTCAAGATGGAAGAGGTGTGTTTTAAGCCATTTCTTGAAGATGGCTAAGGACTCCGCTGCTCGGATTGAGTTGGGCAGGTCATTCCACCAGGAGAGAACAGTTAATGTAAAAGTCAGTGAGAGTGATTTTGTGCCTCTTTGGGATGTCACTACTCTAAAAAAAATATGGTTCTTTACATGCAGTAATGGTTTTATTTAGAACCATAGCATTCTGAATAACCCTTTCATGCTGAAATGGTTCTTTGTGTTAGACTTTAGGGTTCTTTATTCCCGCCCTTTTGTTTTTCAAATCTGTAACTGTTAAAGCTCCTCATTACTGATTTTCTGGAGTTCAGTGATCCAACTACAGACTGTCAACACACTCTCAACAGGTAAATGATTTCATTCTTAAAATTGGAATACAAATTTAACATTAAAAATGTAACCGGTTTCCAAACAAACATGTTCTTATCTCTTTTTGTAGTTTTTGCCACATATAAGTGTTTGCAGCTCTGCTAAGCTGTGGAAACTTCTCTTCTCTTCTCCACTAAGTAAGTAAAAGAGACAATGAATTTATAATTCATATTGTTATGTTTTTTAATTATTACTTGGGTTTATGTATAAACATTTACATTTAGCAGACACTTTTATCCAAAGCGACTTACAAATGAGGACAATAAAAGCAGTCAAAACTAACAAAAGAGCAACAATATATAAGTGCCCCTAAGTGAAAATGTCCAAATTTGGCCCAAAGTGTCAATATTTTGTGTGGCCACCATTATTTTCCAGCACTGCCTTAACCCTCTTGGGCATGGAGTTCACCAGAGCTTCACAGGTTGCCACTGGAGTCCTCTTCCACTCCTCCATGACGACATCATGGAGCCGGTGGATGTTAGAGACCTTGCGCTCCTCCACAGATGCTCAATAGGGTTTAGGTCTGGAGACATGCTTGGCCAATTGTATTTATTCATGATCAATGTCAATTGTCATTCATTAATGTATTCAGCTAATAACTGTTGTTAAGAGCACTGACAATTTTGCATGTTAATAAAAACATAATTCACACAACATGCTGCTGTTGTGGTTATTGTTGTTTTAATCTAAAACCCTAACCGAGGCTACACTCTAAGATGCCTCATTACTGAATTTCTGGAGCTCAGCCATCCAACTACAGACTGTCAACACACTCTCAACAGGTATTGTAATAATCAATTATTTCTTTCTTAAAATGTCTATAAATTATAACTTTGGAAACATTGGTTTCCTATGTCTTTTCTCTTTTTAGTTTAAGAGAACATGTGGTGTGACCAGCTCTATTCAGTTAAGGATACTTTCCTCTTCTTCACTAAGTAACAAAGATATAGAAGTTTTGGTCCATTTTGTTAGATATTTTTCATTACTAGGGTTTATGCATAAACACACCCTTACCCTTGACTTTATATTACGTTTCCTTTTAACATTGTGAAGTGCTCACATACTACTTTTGGCCTTCATAAACAATTGTTTTCACATAAACAAATGAAAGAAGACACATTGTATATCTAAACTCAATTGTGCTTTTCAGATGATGTCACATCCTACAACTTCATCATCTGCAGAGAGAAACTGCCATTCAATCCCACCAAAATACAGATAATGATTAACTTAAAGGCATCATAGAGGATTGTGAAGATATTTCACTGGAGCTTGGTCTTCAATACACTATTTTATGTTCTATTTTGTTTTACTTCTTTAAGCATTTATTTATATTCAATGTCCATTGTCATTCATTAATGTATTCTGCTATTAACTGTTGTTAGAACACTGTAATTTTTGCTACAATTTTACATAATAAAAAAATAAAATAAAAGTACCTAATTGACACATTGTTGTTGTTGTTGATTTTATGTAAAACCCTAAACACTTCAAGATATTATAAGACCAGGCAGACAGAGGGGTAAAAAACAATATTAATAAATAATGTATACAAATAATACTAATATTAATGATATTAACACTAATATTAATGAAAAATGTAATTAAAAAGGTTATTTATAACACCAATAAGGTCCTATATAGCATTTTCAAAGCATGGTTCTATATGGAACCCTATAAAAAAAATTCTATTTAGCACTAAAAAGGGTTCTGCTATTGTTACAAGCCGAAGAACCCTTTACTGGTACTGTTTAGAACCATTTTTCTATAATTTGCTGTTCACCTGCAGAGTGCAAGCTTCTGGAGGGCACATAAGTCTGGTATGGGGTAATGGGGTGCAGAGCCAGTTGTTTTGTAGGCAAACGTCAATGCCTTGAATGTTATGCGAGTAACTATTGGTAGCCAGTGCAAACTGATGAACAGAGGTGTGACATAAGCTCTTTTCAATATGGTTTTAGCACTTTCAGAAACAATATTTATTAGTGCTGGGGAAAATAAAGTGGTTATTTCTGTGATTAATGAAACACAATTAACATCTACTGTGCAAGTACTGTACAGTATGATTACTGTCTGTGATTTGTTGTGTTTTGTTTTGTTTTGTGTGTTGTGTTTAGTCAGAATAATTGATTATAATGGGGTCTGTTGTATTTAGTCTTGTTGCGTAGTAGTGTGCCATTTACATCCAGTCTAGACATGGTGTAACATTAGGAAACTGTGGATGAAATTGATTTAAAATAATTTTTTAAGTTCCAGATTGTGTCACAGTAAGACAACACTACTGTCAGGCCATTTATGAGTGTAATTTGGGCTCAGTAGGTGTTTCAGTCGGTGTTTAAAGGTGACATATCATGAAAATCTGACTTTTCTAGTAATGTGAAAAAGATTAACCCAGTAACTTTGTTTTGGTAAGCCTTTTTCTGCAAGCATCTGAGAAAACAAGCGCATCTGATTTTGCTCCCTTGGTGATGTTGCAAAAGGATCTCATTATAATATTACCGCCCCTTAAGCTGAAAATGTAATACACCCACAGCACCGTCATTGTGTTTTTGCAAGCGACAACTGTGTACCAGCTCTAATGCCATGGCGAAAGTTTGATCAAAACACGGTCTTTGGCTGCACAGACGAGCACAGAACACTATTTAGAGTCCCAGCCTCATATGAGACAACAGAGCAGTGGATTTATTGATTTATTTACTGTATATTGCTGCTGCCACACAGATCTAAAATAAACCTGCGATTTATTTCCCAGCAGTTTACCTTCACAGACATAACCGACTGTTTTTGTAACTCGTGTGTTTTTAACGTAAACTTGTGTGTGAATGAGAACTTTGTTTAGTACTCACATGCTGTGACAGCCGCTTTCTGTCCGTGTGCTTCGGATGTGTGCTCTCAGAAAACCTTATATCAGAAGTTTAAACTACTATGGTTTAAAACGCATGATTTCAGCGCGATAAACATGATAATAAGAACCAAAACAGATGTTTTTTAGCAGGTCCGAGCTGTAAAGGCGCAGCTCTATTCTGGAAAAGGGGGCGGGGA
>NW_015540852.1:402651-407176 GCF_001515605.1 Sinocyclocheilus anshuiensis | reverse complement strand
AGCAGGTCCAAGCTGTAATCTGTGGAGTATTTTGAGCTGAAACGTCACAGACACATTCTGGGGACACCAGAGACTTATATTATATATTGTAAAAAGGGGCATAATATGTCGTGAAGTGTGCGGTGTCTAAAGAATGCTGTTCCAGTCATCCTCACAAAGATTATTTTTATAAATTTTGTGACTGACGCCGGCGACTTACTGCACCTGTTTCCAAATATGTATGTTTATTAATTTAAATAACAAATAAAAAAAAACAAAAAAAACAAATAACATTTCTGAATAAAATAATTTTATACACTTTAGTTGTATAACTTTAATATAATATAGCTATTTGATGGAAATATGAGGAAATGCAGTGACTTGAATAGGCTACATTTATGTAGAATGATGAAATGAAAATTAAAATTATACAAAAAACATTTTAAATGACTTCTGTTTCGGATTTCGGACTGTTTTCATATTTACTTTCCGTTCTAACTGATACTCAGGTTTTGTATGTGGACAGGTTGTAGCTACTGTAATCTGCAGCAGTATTTGGGGATTGGGGTTATTGTGAATGATTTTGATATGTTGACAATGGGCACGTTAGTAACGGTGACAGAGGCATGGTAGTTTTACTATGTGTGTCTTCCACTGTGTTCCACGGTTTATTTTTCAATAGGATCAAAGAAAAGAGTATGACCTGAATATTGAGTCCGATTCCATCCGCTAGTTACGAGTGCCCGCTCACTTTTACCCAGGCCCTCCCAAAAATAAAATTCTGCCTACGCCACTGATTGGATCCGACAGCAATGTCACACCACACAATTATGAGTAATGTTTTTACCATGTGTCACTATTGCTTTGTCTGTTACAGACTGTTTTATATGCACTGAGCCAGGTAAATGGAACACAACATCATTGTGAACAAACCAATTTACCAGCATCACGGAACAGAACTACCTTTTTTTTATATTAATTAAAGGAGACATATTATGCCCCTTTTTACAATATGTAATATAAGTCTCTGGTGTCCCCAGAATGTGTCTGTGAAGTTTCAGCTCAAAATACTCCACAGATCATTCATTATAACATTCTGAAAATGCCTATTTTGAGGGGAAGCAGAAACACGCTGTATTTCGGGCCTGTTTCTTTAAATGCATATGAGCTGCTGCTCCCCACCCCGTTTTCCAGAATAGAGCTGCGACCTGCTAAAAACATCTGTTTTGGTTCTGATTATCATGTTTAAAGCGCTGAAATCATGCGTTTTAAACCATATTAGTTTAAACTTCTGATATAAGGTTTTCTGAGAGCACACATCCGAAGCACACGGACAGAAAGCGGCTGTCACAGCATGTGAGTACTAAACTAAGTTCTCATTCACACACAAGTTTATGTTAAAAACACACATGAGTTACAAAAAACAGTGGGTTATGTCTGTGAAGGTAAACTGCTGGGAAATAAATCGCATGTTTATTTTAGATCTGTGTGGCAGCAGCAATATACAGTAAATAAATCAGTAAATCCACTGCTCTCTTGTCTCCTCTGCGGCTGGGACTCTAAACAGTGTTCTGTGCTCGTCTGTGCAGCCAAAGATAGAACAGTTAGCATGTTTTGCTCAAACTTTCACCATGGCATTAGAGCTGGTACACCATTGTCGCTTGCGAAAACACAATAACGGCACCGTGTGTGGAAATTTACAGATTAAGGGGTGGTAATATTATAATGAGATCCCTTTGCCACGTCACCAAGGGAGCGAAATCTGACGCACTCGTTTTCTCAGACGCGTGCAGAAAAAGGCTTCCCAAAACAAAGTTACTGGGTTAACCTTTTTCACGTTTTCTTGGTTGGTAGATAAGATTTAAAATAGTAATATTTAACAGTACCTGACAGTTACTGAAACTGATCATTTTAGATCTCTTACCTTAGCCTCAAATCAGGATTCTGGAAAAAACAAAGCAAAGAAAAAAGGGTTATTCATTTGAGATCACTGTTCAACTGGTAAGTCATACATTACAGATGAGGACCTGGGTGTCATGACTGACAAAGGCATTCAAAACGCAGACTTCTATGGCTGCCTTTTCCTGCCTTCAACATTCAAAATATTGCCAGATCTGATGCATTGACAATTTCAAGAATAGGTTACCATACTCTAATGTGTTACAGTTTTCAGAATTACTTGAAAATTACAGGCAGGTATAGGTTTGTATAGGGATGGAGCTAAATATCAGTGGACGATATATTATTAGTTGATAACTGTGAAAATTGTATTATTATGCTAAAAAAGGAATGGCAATATTTTCACTGATAATTAATTGATTACTTGTGACTTTGTCTTTTCCAGGCAAAGTTCATGTCAAGCACATGTACAGCGTTTATGAATAGAACAGATATGTGTTTTTATTCAAGTTATCATGTCACATCACTCTGTGAGGATTTTTTCAACAATCACAATCATCTGTCACTGACTTAGTCATATGCTATTTTAAATATTTGTATTTATCATTTTAAAAATATTGTACAACATCCACCTTAACATTTTAACATGATGTCCCTGCATTTTAGCAAAAATTCACTATGTCTTAAGTACATTTAAGCATCTGAATAGTAGCTTTTTAAGGATGTTATCTGAATTAAGGGGATCAGAAACAATACTTACAGAGTTACTTTTGTCTCTTTTTTTATTCAATCAAATATATTGTGTTTGAGAGCAAAACTAACTATTCGTTACGTCCATTTCGTAACTATTCGTGGTTTGAAATGGACCTTAAAATAAAGTGTGACCGAAAATTCTTAGCAAGAATTTTTATTTGCACTCTTTTTTTTTCTATTTTTTAATTACAAAAAAAGAGAAAAAAAAAAGATTGCAAATAAAAATTCTTGCTAAGAATTTTCGGTCACTTTATTTTAAGGTCCATTTCAAACCATTAACTACGACTTTTGCTTCAATAAACTCCTAATTTGCAGCTTATTAATAGTTAGTAAGGTAGTTGTTATGTTTAGGTATTGAGTAGTGTTAAATTAGCTCAAAAGGGAAATGTATATAAATAATTAGTTAATTATGATTAATTACAATTATTTATATCAGCTGCCAGTAGTAACTGTAGCAGAATTAAATTGCCATCAACCAATCTGTTCGTGCAGCGAACATTCAGTGTAAATTCATATCAACTCTAGGAAAGGATATTTCCGTGGCCACAGAAAATACTTTCATACAGTATTATTGCATTAGAGCATGTAGTAAGGATCAAAATCGTAAAGGGACAATGCCGTTTTACAACAGGGTCTACAGCTTATACTAAACCTCTGTTTCGTTTAGTTAAATGTACGATACTTAGAATTGCCTTGGCCTGGAACGAGCGTACGGAGGCAGTCTCGGATGAAAGTCTTGATGGTTTGGAGGTTCGGTGGTGTAGGAGTCACGATCACCTTCTTCCGGGTTTGAAGAGTGATGAACTCCAAAGATGTTCTGACTAGATGGTGATTGGGAGTTTCTTCCCAGTGGAAAGTGAAAAAGAGCTAAGAGAGACATCAGCTGAGATCCTAGGATCTTTGGTGAATGGAAAGTCAAGGCCCGAGGCCTGGCGCACCGAGGCCTGGCGCAGACTTAGGGTGTCCTTAGACGGTTGCTAGCTCACATACTCATCTTCTCAGAATCTAACAGAACCGCAGACTGACTGGCTATGTGTTGGAGCCCACCGGGCACGCCCGCACCGGCTCCGGCTCTCCACACGGGCCACAATCAGAAGATTTTAGCAGAAGACTTAGCAGATGAAATGGCTGTTTTTGGTGTACCAGAGCAAGGTGTGGTCATGTCCAAAAAATGTCAAGATGCTTGTGCTTTTGCATGTCTTTTGGCTCGGAGAAGAAAATTATTTGATTGGAAATCAAGTAAACCACCTTTAAATTCACTCTGGCTTAGTGATGTGATGCCGTTTTTGAAATTGGAGAAAATTAAATATTCTCTTAGAGGATCCATCAAACGTTTTTATTTCAAGTTCAAGTTCAAGTTCAAGTTCAAGTTCAAGTTGAGCTTTCTTGTCATTCTGCTGCATGTGGGGACGTACAGTGGAACGAAATGTCGTGCCTCACAGGACCACGTTGTTACATAAATACAGGCATACAACAATGAAGTAAAACAGTAAAAACCTATACAGTAAAGCAGTAAAAACCTATACACAACTAACCTACTGACTGATTTTGGTTATAAATATACTATATATATATATACCATAACTCTTCCCCCAAACTAAAATTAATAGATTAACTAAAAGGCCTGTGCATATTGGAGCAGATAACGTAATCAGACACGATGGGCTAACAATGATGTTAATTATTTCCTTACTGTTAGTAATATTAGAATTCTGACATTGTAATTTTCAATGTTATTTATTTATTTAATTTTTTTGTTTGTGTGTGTGTGTTCTGGGGTGTGGGATGTGGAAAAGAAAAAAAAAGTAAAATCAAGAGGGGCATTGTTAACTCTTTGTGTAATTGTTGTTCTCCCTTCTCCCTTCAAAAAAAAAAAAAAAAAAAAAACTTTTAA
>NW_015540852.1:394486-402561 GCF_001515605.1 Sinocyclocheilus anshuiensis | reverse complement strand
TCGTTTAGATCATCAGAAGACAAATTCAAAGAGACCAAACATGGTATCGGTGGGGTTATATTAACTAGTGATCTATCATAACACACACACAAAACAGTATACAATTCAAAAGACAATATACAAGAACAGTAATAGTATACACAATGTCCTGAGGAGATGTGTGTTCATTCACAGAAAGGTTTTTCTATGAATTAATTAGTGAAGAGTCAATTTTTATGGGCATTGTTTGTCTTTCCTAAGGGTAAATGAATTGTGAGTTTCTCTGCCCGCATTCTTTTGGGCAATAAAACCAGTGATATCAGCATTGGTTGCCATGGAACCAGAGGCCTGTTCTGCCTTTCTGAGGTGTTAAATGCATTTCGGGGGAAGGGTCCATAGACCCTCATAGTTGGTTTGTTGACTGAGGGGTGTTACAGAGTATTTGTTAAATAACTAAAAAAAAATTGTGTGTCTGATTGGTCCAGACACTACAGTAGGATTAGGGATGTAGAATATGTTCATGCAGAATATGTGCTTTATAAGTACTAATAAACAGTCAATAGGTTAATAATAGGCATGCTAGTAAGCAACTAGTTAATAGTGAGAAATGGCCCCTATACTATAAGTGTTACCCAAAACTCTTTGCATTGCAAATAAATATTCTATGCATTTCCTAAAATATATGGGTGTGTAATGAAAAGTGTTTAAACTGCATAGAATATTTATTTGCAATGCAAAGAGTTTTGTTATCAATTACTTAATTTTTGTAATTAAAAAAATTCTTAGCAAGAATTTTTATATGGAATCTTTTATTTATTTATTTATTTTTAATTACCGTATTGACCCGAATATAAGACGATGTTTTTTTCTTGTAAATAACATCTGAAAAAACGCGGTCGTCTTATATTCAGGGTCTAGACTTTGACATGTCAATAATACACCCACAACAATAGGTGGCGCCAAATTCGCATAAAACGAGTGTGCCATGAAATACGTAATGTAATGCGTGTTGTAAAGATCGCAAGTTAAAACAAAAGAGTAAGAAAACCTTACAGCTGCATGAGTCGTGACTGTCACGTTAGCCTGATGGGACCAAACTCCCTTTGTGATTTTAAAACGTAAGGCAGTACCCAGATTTGAAGACTACAGTAAGATTTAACTTCTACTCTTAATAAGATTTTGGTAATTATTATTAGATGGATAGCCTAAATGTCCTAATTCAGATGGGCTACGTGTTTTTTTTTTTTTTTTTTTAAGTGTATATTTTTTTAATGTGGTTGTTGGTACATTTTTTTTTTTTACCATACTTTCAAAACAAAAGTTAAAATAGGAAAAATATGCAATATGAAAATAATTGAAGACAAAATGTGTTTTACTGAGAAAAAACTAGATTTGGTTTTTAAAAAGCCTTTTTCCAAAAGGTACATCTGGAAAAAGGGTGGTTGTCTTATAATCAGGGTCGTCTTATATTCGGGCCAATACGGTACAATATAATTTGTTTTTCTCTCAAACACAGTATGTTTGATTGCATAAAAAAGACACAAAAGTAATTCCATAAACGTAAATCCGAATACTTAGTGTAGCCAAATTAAATTATTAAATTAAAAAATAAATAAATAAAAACATTTCTTATTGGTGCCAGACTTGTTTTAATTATCCGAGCTTCATTCATTTTTCTCAGCTTTAAAATGAGATCGAATGGGAGGAAACGTTTCACATATTTCTGATGTGATCTGAATTTTGAAACTCAAATTACTAAGTGCATGTTACAGCTAGATGCTTAGCAATGGACACCCAATCGAGTGACTTGTGTTCTTGTGCTTTGGACAGACATAGAAACACTGCGTGTTGTATAAACTGTAGTTTCAGTGTTTGAGGAGAAAAGTGTCAAATGGTGATAGGAAACGCATCAGTTGGAGCGAAGAAGAGACCGTTTTATTCTTACAGTTTATTTTCTTATTATTATATTATATTATAGTCCAAAAAGTATGTTCAGGAAAAACCCGACAGTATTTACCCAGGGTTTAGGAATGTGCAAAGTGAAACGTCAGTTTACGAATACCCAGAATAACCCCGGGGAAATTATAAGCAGTGTGAAGCGTGAAGCAAGACAACCCAGGATCTTTTTGCAGTATGTCTTACTTTTCACAATGCTCATGCAGAAGATCACAGTCTGAGAACAAGAAAGCTGCCATTAATATGGACAACATCAAAATTTGATGTTCTACCCTGAATGTGAGATTTCTGGAGGCTAAATGTAGGGATACATCCAAAGGCCTCTCCAGACTGATTTTACTGGTGCCTGTCAATACCTGTTGATGCAAATATGTAATGCTGAAGTCTTGTCCATATCAAGTAACTGTAAAGTGATTGCTTTTCTCACGTTCCAGCAGTTTTCAAATTGCATAACAAATGCACACCTTTCATCTGAAAATAGTCATAAGTTGTCTGCCCTTCTGTAGCTTCCTTTTCCTTTCTTTCTCTCTCTTTTTTTAATGTAGTCTTTTATTTAGTCCATGACTCATCTCTGCACCACAAACTGTATTGACAGGGAATGCTAACAAGGAAGACACAAATAAAGAACATTTCTCATTTTTACAAAAGCCTTGTGAAAATTTATTTCCATGAATAACATTAATATAACTATGAAATGCTGACATGATGCCTGTATCAGGTCCAGCATGACCCCCTCTCCGATGCTTGATGACTGCATGGACCACTATGATTGATCTTAGGGACTTCGAGAATACATGAATGAACAACCGCCAGTTATCTTTGACCACCTCAGAAAACAATATGGGATGGACCTTATAAGCAATTAATTACATATTGATCAATATCCTTCAGTTACATTGACTAAATATATCTGAGTTTCCCTAACTAATATATGACTCATACTTGCATTCCTGTAGCTTGAACAGTGGAGCATGGCCCTAGCAATCCCAAAGTTATGGGTTTGATTCCCAGGAAATGTATACCTTGAATGAAATGTCCCTTTGGATAAAAGGATCTGGCAAATGTGTAAATGTACTCAACCTCTTCCCCGAATATTAGGGGTGTGAACCTACACTGGTCTCACGGTTCGGTTCGGTTACTATTATCATGTCATCGATTCGGTTCAATACGATATCATGATGCATCACAATGCATTGACAATGCAATGCATCCTCAATTTTCAATTTTACTTCACATTTATACAATTTTGTCAATAAATACAAGCAGTCAGATATATGAACTGTACCTGATCTGGTTTCTTAAGTTAGTGGTATTACCCCCGCTAGTGATGTGACATTTGAACCGAGGTATCGGAGCTTGTGTCGAGAATAAATGGGCGTGCTAGATAAAGCCTCGATTCGAAGCTTGTGTTGTGTTGTTAATTGTCATAGAAATCACGTGACCAATGACAAATGAAGCTTCACTTTCCAGTCACGTGCGTGATTCACTTTGCGTGTCGAAATGTTCGATCCCCCAGATCTTACTTTACGAATAAGTTTTAATTCGGACTTATTCAGTTACATTTTAGATACCCAGTCATATAAGTAATTAATTTGCCCATCCCTACCCCCTACATATTTCACTGTGCGTGACATGATTTACACACAGCGTGTCTTCTCCAGGTCGTGCTTACCAGGTTGTTCATAAAAGCCGAAATGTGGCCAGATGTCGGCTTTTAAAGTAGTTGGAGCATTTTTAATTACTCGCACTCGCGTCTCGCCTCCCTCTGCCATTAGGCGCTTTCGATTTGAAGCAGCAGGATGAATGTATGACATCAACCGCGAAAGCATAAGGATCCATCTGCTCTCTTATCGCTCTCGCGGTACTTGGTCATACACTGATCATTCTGCGCAGCAGCGCTTCAAGCCGAACGCGCCTAATGTATGCTACCGCGACAAAGCACGTATGCGACAAATGACGTCAGAAAAGCGTCAGTACGTTATAATCGGTTATGGTCTATTACTGAACCGATACTGATTCGTCCTCGTCTGCATCGCGATGCATCGAAGAAACGATTACTTTCGACACCCTTACCGAATATTACTCTTTTTTTTTTTCTGTAAAGCTACTCTGAAATAATGTGCATTAAGAAACGCAATATATAAACAAAAAGAGACTAACCAGTGGCATGCGCTCCACAAGAGCTTCAGGTGGACGTGATGGTCTAGCGGCCAACAGTGGGGCCAGGGACATAGGGGCGACTCCATTCTGCTCTGTCTGATCCAGTTCACTCAGCTGTTGTGTGATAGAATCCATTTCCTCCTGCAGTTTTTCAGTGTGGACACTAATCTCAGAAATCTTCTCAGCAGCCTGGGCAGTGAGGAACGCCTCCTTTAGATCCACCAGGTGCAGGACACTCCACTCCTCCAGGCGAACCAGCCTATTCAGCTCATCGAACTGCTGGTTCACATACTGCTCCAGCTCTTCTACACTCATCTGAAACATTAACAAACATTTCCCTTTAAAAATAAACCACTGAGAGGCTTAAGAAGGATTACTTTGGCTGTAAGGTAAAAGACAAGCTAAATTGAAACCAGCTACACAAACCTCTGACAACAAACCTATATAGTAATTAGGGCTGGGCAAAAAAAACGATTTTTCGATATATCGTTTTTTTAAATGTGGTCGATTCAATATCGATTCTCGAAGGCCACGAATCGATTTTTTTCTATATTTATTTCCACAAACATTGAACATACGATTTACGTTAATCTTATTACTAGTCTAATCCACTAGATGTCACCCCCTTATTTGCCTTGCGCGATGTTACAACGGGGAGTCCGTCATTCATTCATTGCTTAAAATGGCGGATTCAGGTGCATTCCCGACGTCCACCACCTTCACATAAAAAGTCAGAGGTATGGAATCATTTTAGATTTCGCAAGCACGATGACAAAGATACTGTGGACAAGAACAAAGCTATATGCCAAACAGTTGATGGGCCCTATTGACTTGACTTCCATAGTATGGAGAAAAATATATGGAAGTCAATGGGGACCAAAACAGTTTGGTTATCCATATTCTTCAAAATACGAAAATCGAAATCGAATCGAATTGAGAGCTTGAAAATCGAATCGAATTGGAACATCTGAATCGATACCCAGTCCTAATAGTAATAATCATATAATCAAAAACAAAGAGTAACAGAATCAGGGGTCATGTAAGGATCATCATGGCACTGATTGATGGCTGCTTGGAATATACAGTGTTGCTTGAAAGTTTGTGAACCCTTTAGAATTGTCTATATTTCTGTATAATATAACCCAAAAAATCATCAGATTTTCATGCAAGTCCCGAAAGTTGACAAAGAGAACCCAATTAAACAAATGAGATGAAAATATATACTTTGTCATTTATTTATTCAGGAAAATGATCCAATATTACATATCTGTGAGTGGCAAAAGTATGTGAATCTCTAGGATTGGCAGTTAATTTGAAGGACCTCAGAAAAAGAGTTGGTGTTGCTCATCAGGCTAGAAAAGGTTTCAAAGCCATCTCTAAAGAGATTGGACTCCACCAGTCCACGGTCAGACAGACTGTGTACAAATGGAGGAAATTCAAGACCACTGTTACCCATCTGTTAGAACATTAAAACACACTGTTAGAACATTGCTGCCCATCTGCAGTTTGCTAAAGATCATGTGGACAAGCCAGAGGAATACTGGAGAAATGTTTTGTGGATGGATGAGACAAAATAGAACATTTTGGTTTAAATGAGCAGCGTTATGTTTGGAGAAAGAAAACACTACATACTGGAATGTATAAGAACTTGCCTAGAAGCGACAGGTGCAGTAGGTGTGGGATTTTAAGTGCAGAATGGTAATTTGAAGAAGAAAAAAAAAAGTGTTAAGGCAATTATGTATGTGACTCACATCTGGGCTGATCCATTTGGCCTTGATCTTCTCTGATATCTCATGTGTGCGCTCCAGCAGGTCAATGCCTTCTTTGCTCTGTAACACAAATAAACACATTCACAAGTGATTATGACAAAAATGAAAATCCTGTCATAATTGCTTCACCTCATGTTGTTCATAAGACCCATACGACTTTCATCTTTTTGGACTAAATAAAATATTAGTGTTTTACTGACATTCAAAGACAATGCAATAGAGAAAATAACAGTTACTGTAATAGTTAGTCATTCAGAAACAGTTATTATTACAGTAAATAATTCAGAAATAGTGTTTCTGAAGTCTATTTTATAAATGTCGTATATATATGCTGATGCAAAAGCCAAAAGACACATGGAAAATGAATTAATGTGCCTCTAGAAACCATTTAAGACTATGTAAGATTCTTTGAACATTTTTTAAAAATGAAGATGCTAAAACTCTTGCCATTATTTTAAGAACATTGTTTCTTTTATTTATTTATTTATTTATTTATTTTTTAGTTTTAGGTCTTAAAGTCTCAGATGTCACAAACAGAAGCCTGGCTGCTCTCAAGAACATTTGCATCGGGGTAGTAGCGTTGTGGAGTTGGATGTGTAGGGCGTAGATGTGTTCACTAAACTCCCCTACATCAGGTTCACAAAATTGTAAACTAAAAATAATTCACTTTAAATGGGCTACATGTTAGTTAGCATCCTAAATTTTAGTTAATACCCTAAGTTTTGTCAAGGTGTCAAATCTTCTCAAAAGCTATTGCTACTGACAACATGGCACTGGCTAATTGAGAAGATGGCCTAAGATTGAAAGAAAAACTATTTCTTAACAATCTGATCTAATCTAATAAACTTAAAGACACTTTTCAAGTTCAAAAAGGCTGCAGTGGGAGCTGGAAAATTTATGGTGGATCTGATTAAGCAATTTTTTGAGGATTTTTCTGATAAACAACGTATGAAGGGAGCATCAGCTTGATTATCAAGTGCACAAAGTATAACATTTTCCAGATTGCACCATGGAGGTAACAGAGCAACATGGTGGAGCTTCAGTATAGTGATACAAACATTGAGAGGTGGGTCATGTCACTGTGGGCTCACTGTCATTCTGCTAGATAAGGCTTAGTTGTGGAAATGCATTTTCTGAATGTTCTTTTAATTTCTCTTATGTCTGCAACATTGTCACATGCTCAGAAAGACAATATTAGTCTCTTACTGATTCGCTTCCGACTAGGGACAAAAATTCCTCATGGCTTCTGCAACTAGGGTTGCAAAAAGGTGGAAAATTTCCAGTAAAATTCAGAAACATTCCAAAAATTTTGGAAACTTTGCGGGATTTTTTGGGAATATTACAGGGATTTTTGGAAAGTTTCCGGAAATTTACAGGAAATGTTCCACCCCTTTGCAACCCTATCTGCAACTAATGGGGATGTTAGCTTCTGCCACATCTGTGATGAACCTCCGACCTCACCAGAGGTGAAGCAGCAGATTAAGGCTAGACTTGGTGAACATTTTCATTGCATGATTCTTGTTCTTCTGCTTGCGTTTGAGCATTGAAACCCTGAAAACGGTTAACATTTCTGAGGGCCAGAGTGCCACTAGGGGTTGTGTGTTCTTGTCAGGAAGTGATCGAAACCCAATGCTTCACTAAAACTGGATGCGGGGTGAAGTGGAACCAGAGGAGGATTGGCAATCGTTGGTCACCAAAGCAGGCTTGTGAGAGAGATTCTTCCACTTCTTGGCAAAAAGAGTAGAGTGGATAAAAAAATAGGTTGAATTTACTTAAATATTAATTGCAGGAGTAATAATGATGAATCGTTTTAAAATGGAATTCTTTTATTTTATTATTAAAAAAAAAATTGTTTACACAGAAATCTTCAGACAGCACATGAATACTGAATTGAGTTCTCTTTCGCTTTTGTGCTTGAATGAACAGACAAAATTACATGAAAATGCATGTCTTGGTAAATATCCCAGGAAACACAGTCGGTTATGTACTAAAGAAACGGCTGAATCTATCAGTCTCATCCTGTCATGTGTATAAATAGTGTTCCCTGTGTGTGCTCCAGCGTCCGGTATTGTATGTATGTGAATGCTCATGTCATGTATAGCGTGAGTGTTCCTTTGTGTTAATTTAACCCATTTGGATTAATGTACTCCTCGTCTCTCTCCGTTCCTTGCTCCTCAGTCCGCTCAGCAGTGCACCCGTGACAGAATACCG
>NW_015540852.1:379733-394404 GCF_001515605.1 Sinocyclocheilus anshuiensis | reverse complement strand
GCCCAGGAAGGGCTCCTGTTCCCGAGTTCAGCCCAGGAAGGGCTCCTGATTCCCCGTTAAGCCCAGGGAGGGCTCCTGCTTCCGAGTATAGCCCAGGGAAGACTCCTGACCCCGTTCAGCCCAGGGAGGGCTCCTGACCCCCAGTTCAGCCCAGGGAGGGCTCCTGACCCCCAGTTCAGCCCAGGGAGGGCTCCTGACCCCCAGTTCAGCCCAGGGAGGGCTCCTGACCCCCAGTTCAGCCCAGGGAGGGCTCCCATGTGCCTTCCTACGCCCATATTTGGTTAGTTTCCTGTTCCTGTCCTGATTAGGTTTATTTGATTCCAGGTGTTCCCCATTTTATGTCTATTGATCCCAGGTGTGTCTCGTCCTCTCCTCATCCTGTCATGTGTATAAATAGTGTTCCCTGTGTGTGCTCCAGGGTCCGGTATTGTATGTGTATGTCTATGTTCATGTTATGTATAGCGTGAGTGTTCCTTTGTGTTAATTAAACCCGTTTGGATTAATGTACTCCTCATCTCTCTCTGTTCCTTGCCCCTCAGTCCGCTCAGCAGTGCACCCGTGACAGATGGTAAGCTCAATGCTTTCAGTGATAAACCTTAAGCATCAATTGCCATTATTATCATGCTACAATTCGTGTGTTATAATGAGAGGATTCATGAACACGCAAATTTCAGCACTACATTGCTCAACGCTGCAAACACGTGTTATAACCTAAATAGAAACTCTGCATATGCTTGCACCTGTTAATCGTTTATATTTTATATTAGTTCATGTTGCTTTTGTGCAATAGATGAATAACAATTTATTTGTTTTAGATATTTTATGTTTAGATATTTCTATTTTGCGGGAGTCCCATGAATCATTTTATTCTCCCGCATCCCGCGCACACTCTACCCGTGTGTCTACCACTGTCTACCCGCCCGCAGCAGCACTCACCCATCTTGTCCCGCGCCGCACTCTGTTGCGTCGGGTCTCGCAGGAGCAGGGCACTTGACTCGACAGTGCGTGTGCTACATCCTTTTTACAATCTCTAGATTATAAAACACTGCATTCTGTCAGCAATGTAACGCGGCAGTAACGTATAGAGACCTTGGCTTGTAACTATACTCTAATTACTATTTTGAAAATTATAATGCATTAAATTACTCCGTTACTAAAAAAGTAATCAAATTACAGTAATGCGTTACTAAAGTAATGCGTTCCTGCCCAACACTGATATTGGATCCGTGCATTTTGACTTAAAGAGATAAACCTTCTGCTGTCTGTTTTTTTTGTTAATCAAACAACAAAATACAGAAAAATACTCTCAGTGCTCTTGACTGAATAACTTTTGTAAACTTAATAAGGATGAGTCTATATTTAATTTATACAGTGAAGACTATGGAGTGTTATTTTATATTTGATAACTTTATTCAAATTCTGTACATGAAAACTTCTGTTAAGACCTGCCTGAAAAGCACTGTTTATTTCATTTGTGTCTTTTTTCCATTGTATTTATTTGTGCTATAGTTTGCAATTTGGTTATCTATAGAAAAGTGTCTTAGCAATGAGCACTTCATGTCTGCATGTGCCTCAGACTGCAGCAGCCAAAAAAAACCAAAAACAAATCTCAAAAATAAGTTAATGCCTTTATTTTGTGTGTATTTTTTTCTACAACTGGAGTACCTCATTTTTGTTGTCAGTCATCTCAACCATCGAATTACAGCAACAGGAAATAGACAAAGTATTTTACCCGCGGAATTTATTGTTTGGTGCTGTTTTGCGGTGTTAGTAAATTCACCACTTAATTTTGAGTTAAAATATGTTGTAACGTGCGTTACTGAGATTGTAACGAGTAATAATATTACCCAAATGTTATTAGTAATGCGTTATATTACTGCGTTACAGCAAAAAAGTAATATACTACTGTAATATCGTTACTTTTGTAATGCGTTATTCCCAACACTGTATATATATATATATATATAGTTTCCAGCATCCCTCCACCACTCCTGTCTATTCCTATCTGCTTGTTAAGTGGTGATATAAGGAACACCGTTCTTTCAACTTCATCTCAGCTACTTGTCGTTTCTGGAAGATGCGCTGAGAGAAATAACCCAGGATTTACCTCAGAAGAAAAACGTAAAGAGCACCATGTGCTTGTTTCGAATAAGAATACTATTATAACAGACATCCATGAGTGTCATTTTCTTCATATTGGACATTTAAGGTAAGCTTTCATAAACTTACTTGTGTGCACTATAATCTCAGAGCTCACAGCATCCCAGCCACCAATATTTTAAAGATTTAAAAAAGATGAATTATTGTCTGGCCATCTGAGATCTCCTTATGGTGACAGGTTAGGATTATGATTTTTCTATGGTTTTACAGCGCACAGTGAATGTACATTGGTCCCTTTTGTTGTTTGCTATTTGCATCTGAAAGAGTGCTTGGACCCAGAAATTGGCGATGTGTGAAGTCAGGCTCAACAAGCAGATCCCATTTTGGGATTTGGCGGGAGTTCTCTGGGTTAGGGCTGAATTCCAAGCTCGGAGCCCTCCCCTCGAACGACATGCCAAATGCAATCTACAACAAATTCATGAGTTCGCACTTACATATGATCCTGCTTAAAAAAAGAGAACGCTTACTTGCTACAGTCTATGGGCCAGATTTACTATCAGCCTGCGTTAGCGCAAACCCCGTTTGTGGCATAAAAAACTTCTGCCAGTATTTACTAAAGACGCACAGTGAAAAGTTAGCACTGAAAAGGCATGGACATGGTTATTTTTGTGGCTGACCATATTGCATATACATTTGTGGGAGTTTCCCTGTTAGACACAATTTATGGAAGGACAGTATTTAAAGGATTCACATAACATTATTTACTAAGATTTGTGCTCACTTTACCTTTATTAAAAGGTTAAGGTTATTTACCTTTAGCTATATTAAAAATAATGACAAATGTTGTTCTTTTTTCTTAAGAATTTACTTTTTTCCCCCAGCGGTTCTTAGGCATGTATCCAGATATGTACTTCACGGAGCAACCAGTGAAGGAAGCCATCAAGACTTTCTGCAAGAAACTAGATGATCTGACCGACCAAATCAAGAGCCGGAATAAAACAATAACAATGGATTATTGTTATTTGTCCCCAGATCAAATCCCCAACAGTGTTACAATTTAAGAACATATTTCTAGAAACATGTTGCCAGGCAGCATTTACAGCCAATGGATGTTTGACCTAGAGAAGAACAGCTGTATTTAAAAGGCACAAAAAAATTCAGAAATTGTTTGATTTATGACTCTTGTTGCTGGAAAGTAAGGTATATTATCTGAGGGCTGACTGTTGGTCCGGCTCATGCCAAGAAAGTAGAACCATATATCTGGTGTCGCTTTCAAAGAGCACATATAATCTGGTGTTACATTCCATTTATTATTGCCTTTATTTTCTTTATTCATATAAACTTGCATAATCATATATCCATACTATGGTATTCACAGTGCGATTACATGCATGTTCTTAAGCCAATTATTCTTAATAAGCCAACAACTTGATTTGCGTTGTCGGGTTACTGATTTGGATGTAAACAGGGAAAACGGGTTATTTCAATAAGCAGATTTTAGTGAGTAATCAGTGTACTGGTGTGCATGTTAATGTGCTCATCTTTTGATTCATTTACATAGTCTTAATTATAATATGTTGTTTATGGTCTGTTTTAGGGTATCATTTTATTTTTATTTAAATTTTTAACCTCCAGTTATATTGATATTTTACATCTGTATTGGTTTTGATTAACATACCTTAAGACTTAAAATAATAATTCAAAGGTTTAAAGGTAAAAAGATACTTTAATAGAAACATTGAATATATTAAGACACATTAACATTAACACACTTATATGCGTCTTATGTATATGTGTTTTAACCTAAGAATTTCATACAAAAGTAAAAGTTTTACAAAAATACCTTAACTGGTAGACTTTGATGCTAGCAACACCAATGTCATGGGTTCCATTCTCTAGTAACACATATTCTTAATGCATTAAAGGTTATATTCACCCCAAAATTAACATTGTCATCATTTACTCACCTTCATGTTGTTGTAAACCTGTAAGAATTTATTTATTCTATTGAACACAAAAGAAGATATTTTGATGAATGATGGTAACCAGTGGTGTAGTGCAAAGTATACACCGTACCCACTTCATTGTCAGTCGGCATTGCATATGGTTAAATGGGTAAAAAAGTCTAGAAGCCAGAAAATTCATATAGTCACTGATGCAAGTGTAGCCAGGTAGTTGTGTGTAGTCTGAAAGATAAAAATATATATATAAAAAATAACAGTGAAAGTAAAACAAAAATCATTGGCTTATGAATACCCAACACAGATTCTGACATCAATTTTATGAAGCAATGTGAGTGCTTTCTTTGTGCACAAAATGTAACTTGCCACTTTATTTACAAAATAATAGCATCCCCACAATCAACACAACAGTTCATGCAACAATCATACCTTTGTGAACGCGCATCACAGGTCATTATATTCCTTAATAAAATGGTAAACAATGTTTAATTTTGGGCAAACAAAGTACTCGTCACGTCATAAAATTGGGGTTAACCACTCAGCCCTCTACGGACACCTTGGCAATTGAATCGCCATTGGCTAGTAAATTTTTTTGTTTATTCGCCAGAATGAGATATATGTGTGTGTGTGTAAAATGGCAGTTTTATAAATATCTGAAAGTACACTCTTAACATCAGTCAGTCAAGCATTATAATATGATAATCAATGTTATTTAATGATGGAACTTTTGTAATTAGAATTAAAACTTGATAACCTGCATATTAGGCATATTAGTCATTTTAACTGAACTTCGGACTGGTGGTGGTGCTTTTTTGGTCATTCAGTAAAAAAAAAAAAGGGATCTAGAATATGGTCACGCAGAACAAGCCATTAATATGAGCTTTATAAGTACTAATAAACAGCCAATACTAGCATATTGGCTGTTTATTAGTGTAATATGCATGCAAGTAAACAACTAGCTAATAGAGAATAGTGCTCCCGAATTCATTAAACTAAGAGGGATGCGATTGCATAAATTTGCCACTAGATGGCACGTAGGTTTCTTGGTTGTAGTTACACTTTTTTTCATTTGTTTACACGCAATTTTGAAAACCGGGTTCTTTTTTTCACAATATAAGCACAATTATCCAAACACCACACTCAATTTGCATAATTCCTAGATTGTTTGCAAAATGACACACTTCAGTCAAAACATACACACTTCAGTCAAAACATACACCCTTCAGTCAAAACATATACACATATTTGTGAAAATGCTATTAGTTTTCATTTAACCAACACAGTCCTCAATGATCAGACACTATTGCAGCCAGTTTCACACTGCTGTGATAAATAAAAAACACATTTGTACAAAAACTAATTTTAGGAAATAGCATGTGCTAGATTTTTGGCCACACATTGTTATGTAAGGGATAACTTAGATGAAAAAAATAAAAAATAAATAAAGTGACAAACCCACAACATTCTTCATGATTAGTTTGAGATATAGGGAGAATGTACACAAATTGGCCTACTATAAAATTACCAAGCACTGCGTATTACTTTTCAAACGTTTTATTATAACTTATTTAAAATGTTTTAAATGCAATGTTAAAATGATGGTAATGTGAATGATAAAATCATGTTTTTGTTTTTCTTTTGTGTAATCGACTACTGTTTTCAGTGTCGACTAGCAGGAGCTGTTCCGTTTAGTCGACTAGACCCGCACACATCCCTAATTTTAGCACAGAAGCCTGAAAGATTTTCTTGACTGTTTTCATGTCATAGGCTGTCATCAGATTACACAGCTCGTGTTTTTTCCCAGTTATTTATTTTTCTGTGTATTTTTTCCCCCACTGTTGTCGTGGATGTCCCAATTGGGATACAGGAAGTGCAATTTTCAGCTAGATGTTCATGTTATACAGTATATGTTATATATTTTTATCGTAATCGTACCACTGAATTTTTTGAGGTATCAGTAATTATCATATCGCTGGTTATGAGAATCGATATCAGATCGTATTGTGATGACCCCTACTCGATCGTTTACACCCCTACTACACAGTCTTTGTAACGTCTTGAGTTTTGCGGGTTTACATAAACTGCACTAACCAGTCATGTAAATTAGAACAATTCTTTGTTTTACTTTGATGACTGAAAGAAAGTGTTAGCTGTCACAAAACAGAAACTGTCCTGTCGGCTTGTGGATGTTATTTTGTTTCGATATTTAAAAAAAAAATGTTCCCCATGTACAGTTCCCATAGAATCAGCCTCTCTCTGAAAACAGAATGCACATGGTGACATCGATTAATTTCACAAAACCTTTATCTCCTGGTTTCACTTTTACAATATCGAAAAGAGCTGAAACTGTCTTCAAAGCTTTTGTGTTTCATGAGGGTTATGACAGATTTATCATTTTTGAGGGTGAAAAAATAAGGGTGAGTAAGGCTAGAAACATTCATTCTGCAAGTATGAAATACGTGTACTTTGAAATATGTGTGCTTTATTAGCTTCTAGCAACACAAGATAGACCTCATGCCTTGTTGCGTTGCCAAATAGGTTGCTGTGCAATTAATAAATGAATGAAAATATGTGTGCTGAATAAGTGTTCACATATGCAATCGTATAATTGCATTTATTATGTTGCTGGCCTAAATAATGACAATGACAAATAATGAGAAAAACACCACAGTGTTGGACTTTGTGTATGTGTGTTGACTGACCTTCTGCCACAGGTAGGCCTCTTTGAGAGTGATAATCTCATGTTCTCTGTGCTCTCCCTGCACAGCGCACACCACACAAATTACCCGCTGGTCGTGTTTACAGTAGAGCGAACCCTCTTGACCATGCTCCTTACATTTCAGCCTCTCCACAGTCACAGTGTCTCTTTTCACTGCTCCGGTCTGGAGTGATGGTTTATGCTCATCATTACTGGTGGCCTCCGCCCCCTCTGCTGCGTTTTCAGACACCTGGCAGTCTTTCGGTGGCCCACGCTCTGCCTGAGGGTCTGGGGTGCTGTACGGCTGGAGTTGGTGACCAGTGCTTTGTGAATGTTTGTCTGCATGGCTGGAGCAGAAGGCAAAGCGACAGAGTGTGCACATCCAAGCAGCTGACTGAGGCTCGTCCGGTTCACACGCATCACACGTGCCATCCATCTGTGGCAAATCATCCTCAATAAAGCAGCTGTCCCAGCATCCTCTCGATGCATCCATGGCGGTGGAAGATGGGGATAATAGTGAGTGTCTGGGTTGGAGCCTCAAACTGGACAATGACAATGAAGGACAATGCAATAAAATAAGTTTCAGTAACAGTAATGACTGAATGGTTCAGTCAACAGTGCAAATGTAGCAATTGTGCTACTTTTCTGTGCTACAATCTTTCTGTGGCAGAGCTTCAATGGGTGTCATGGGTGTAGGGCACTAGTGGCCAAATTAGCATAGTAAGGCTTTGGAGTATATAGTCATTCGTTTGCTAAAATAAATATGCTAAGAAAAATTTTGGTCCATCTTTTCTTTTTGCAGCTGTGTGACTTCTACTTGAACCCACAAATGAGTGTTTAGCTTTATTATCAGTTCAGAACCTCCCAAAGTTATGTACAGCGGTACAGAGCTCTTTACTGCAAACAAGACCATTCATTCACTGTCCCGTCTTGGGGAAAAAAAAAACATTGAATGGTCCATTTACCTTCTATCGCTTTTTAAACAGAGTAAACCCTTTAGAAAATAATTATAATTTCTGAATTATTTTATTAACTGAATAAATAAAAAATAACTGAGGACAATGACTCAAAAATGAGCTGCACTTTCTTTACTGACCATATGGTCGCCGTGATTTTGCCAAGAAAGACAAGTTCCTGGATCAACATCTCTTGTTGATTCTGGATCAACATTACTGTCCAAAAATACAGACTGAACCCAATCCCCACCCCTAAACCTAACCTTACCCATAATGTATTCCTAAAATCAGAGGGAAATGATAGCTGATTAACAAGGGTGTAGAAGTGCCTAACCCTGATTGTAAGCCTAAAACTGACATTTCCTAAAAAGTTATATCTCAATTCTGATTGGTTGATTGGAATGATGTTCCAGGATCAACAAGGATGTTGATCCAGGAACATGTACTTGGTCAAATCACACTCACCCTGACCATAGGGTCTGGAGTGATTAACAGTTTGGATTTTGAGTATGTTATTGCAAAATCTAGAAAGGAACCTACATTTTTGTTACATTTTGATTTGAGTGGGCAGTTGGTTGTTTTCGGACATCTTGCAGATTTAGCTCAGTGCTTATTGTACTTTTACATACAATCCTGCATGGACTTCAAAAGACACTTACAGCACAACTTTACAGTTCATTCAACATAGTAACATTCTACTTAAATAGACATTTTATTTGACCAGGTTTCTCCCAAGGTTTTTTATTCTCCATTCTTCCTTGCAGCAGTCACCTTTGGCTTGCACAGTAGGGACTAAAGATTATATGTAGGTATTATAGCATGACTTTTAATTAACTTTCAGTTAACAAAAAATCTTAAATCCCATTGTTTATATGCATCATTTAACATACATATTACATTAAATAATTTAAATAATAAAGAAAACAATTATTTTAAATGTCACAATATTACTGTTTTACTGTATTTGCAGCCTTGTTGAACAGAAAAGACTTTAAAACTTGAGTGATCTGAACCATTCAACAACCTTCCGGTTACTAGGACAGATACTAAGACAAAACGTTTCCTCCTCCTGAAGTTTAGCTTCAACAGTTTTCCTCTCAACCTCACAGCATGAGAAATGATGCTCATGCTGCGTCGTACATACAAAACATTTGTTTTCACCCTTTATGTTCCCGTCTCTCTCCTCAGTCTTACCTTTCTCTGTTTCCTTTGTCTCTTTGTGAACACGTATGATCATATGTGCTGTTGCTGCTGTTTTTCTTTCCGTCGTTTCTTTCTTTATTTTAATTTCTGTTGTCACAGAGCTGTAATGTTGCAGTGCTCTGCACATTCACACTCAGCTGCCTGCACTTCCTTGTTTTGCTTTGGGAGGGTTTTTTTTTTTCTCAATATTTCCTGTTCCTCCACACAAACTGAATGCCAGAGACTAGTTACAGGAGACAAAGAACAGACTAAATAAGAAGGTTAAAGCCCACAGAGAAATATTTAGATCTGAGAATATTTTTTAGTTCTTCTTCTTCTTGCTTTACAGCGGATCGCAGGCTTATAAGTGCATTACCGCCACCTATATCTCAAATGGACCATTGACACTCTATCTACAATCTCCTAATTAACCTACCAACCCACATACAAACACCCTTGATTCTTGTACCCGCTTAGTGTCTTCATAGGGCTTCATCCGGCGCTGCGTATTCAGCTCCTCCGTCCTCCCTCAGCCCTCTTAAGCGGGATTTGAAAGGAGAGAGAGAGAGAGAAAAAAAGAATAAATAAATAAT
The DNA here is from genome assembly GCF_001515605.1 of Sinocyclocheilus anshuiensis. Taxonomy (NCBI): domain Eukaryota; kingdom Metazoa; phylum Chordata; class Actinopteri; order Cypriniformes; family Cyprinidae; genus Sinocyclocheilus; species Sinocyclocheilus anshuiensis. The sequence goes on along the minus strand of NW_015540852.1, from coordinate 384,914 downwards.
TAAAACAACACTTATACCTGCTTGTTCAACCCAGTTCTTCCCAAATACTGTAACAATAATGATTTCATGTTTCTTCCTGGATTTAATACATTCTTAATTATAAACCGCTCACCCTTATTCTCTAGTTCATCCTTCAACTCATTTCTTTCAACAGTATATTTCCTACAGTACATTATATATTTTTTAGTTAGTTGATCCGTGATGGTTTTAAAATCTCTCTTTCTCTGGGAAGTAGGCGAAGCGTTCTTCTTCTTCTTTTTTAGGTTTTATTGGCGGTTGACAAACAACAAAATTGTGTATTACCGCCACCAACTGGTATGGAGTGTGGACTAAAATGACTTATTCCCTCGCTTTTTTTATATCCTCTCCCATAAATTAGTTATTTTAAGATACTGAAAAATATAACTATAACATGAATTTCCTGAATTATTTAGTAAAATATCTCCTAGTATAAATTGCATTTTTATTTTTGCTAAATTTTGCATTAGAATCCTTCTTTCAGTCTCGTATTTCTGACAGTATAGCATAACATGTTCCACTGGTTCTTTTTGCCCACAAAATTCACACCTTCCCTTATCATGTTCACCCATTTTATAACGTGTACTGTTTAGCCTTGTATGTCCAAATCGCATCCTTGATATTATTATCTCATCTCTCCTGTTTTTTCCTGCACTTCTCATCTCTCCCACTTTCCTTTGAATTCTGTAAAACCATCGACCTTTCTTCTCCTGATCCCATTTTTTTTGCCACATTTCCTTTTCCTTTTCTTAATAATACTCTTGATTTCATTCTTACTTAGATTAACAATTAAATTAATGTCGTTGTTTTTTATGGTTTTGTTTGCTGCCTTATCTGCTCTTTAATTTCCTTGTATACCAATAGGCCTATGTGCGGGTGCCCATAAAAATACCACTGTAATGCCCATCATTTGAATTCTGTATAATTTTTGCTTTATTTCAATTAAAATGTCTGGTCTACTTTCCGAGTGACTAAGCTAGCCAGTGATGAACTTGAATCTGAACAAACAACTGATTTCAAAGGTCTTATCTCCTCTATCCACTGTATTGCTAACAATAGTGCAATTATTTCCCCTTTATAAACAGATAACTCATCACTGATCCTTTTATTGATAAATTAAATTCTGGAACAGTAAACGCTACTCCTATCTTATTGTCTAAACTCTTTGATGCATCTGTGTAGATCTGAACATAGCTGTGGTACTCATTAATATACGTCTGCACGTTACATGATTTACATGCCTTATCCTTATTTTTCTTTTAAAATCCACTGTAGCGTGTGGTACTCATTAATATACGTCTGCACGTTACATGATTTACATGCCTTATCCTTATTTTTCTTTTAAAATCCACTGTTACTGGAAGTAACCAAGGTTTTATTACAGGTAGGCTAGTACAGTTGGACTTTAACTGTATCCTTCTCATTTCTAATGACATTTCTCCCATTTCTACCTGTAGTGCTGTAATTGGTGTATGTTTTTATAGCTCCTGTACATAGTCTCAATACCTAATGCTGTATATTGTCTAACTTTCTAAGAGATGTTTCTGCTGCTGATCCATACACCACACATCCATAATCTAATACAGATCTAATCAACCCACTATATATGGCCTTTAATGCCATCCTATCTGTCCCCCATTCACTGCCAACTAAACACCTCATTATATTTATTACTTTCTTACATTTGTCCAGTTTTTTCTGGATATGCATCGCCCATGTAATTCTTTCATCAAACCACAACCCTAAAAACTTTAAATGTTTCACTCTTAGGCAGACCATTGAGAGTGCAGTGGCTTTAACGTGTGCTTAAAGGTGCAGTAAACGATTTCTGGAAACCGTTGTTGATATTTGTAATCACACTTTCGCTTTGGAAAAGCAGAAGCTACGAATAGTAGTGTAAAAAAAAAAAAAAAAACTAAGATTGACAATGCCCATTGCACGGGGTGTTGTGATTTACCGATGTACAATACATCACAGATGTTTCATCAAAACACATCAAACACACTTTACAATCATTAATCAGGTATGATGAAACAATATAAAAAAAATATATAAAAAATGCCATGTTATTCCGACCAGAGTATGTGAGCAGAGTGAGGGGTGGATTTTTTTAAAGTCGGAGCGTCATGGTTTTCACTCACTCTGAGAGCGCTCCACTACCGCTCCATCATGACCACAATGCCAACAGCCCATAATATAACTGCATTTTATCAAGAATTCACACCATAGGCGGAGTGTGTCCTGGCCATAAGGACTTGGGGCAAAAATGCCATTAAATTGGACAAAAATGCCCCTGCACAAACAAATGAAATCAGCTTTGTTGCTAACAAAGTGAAAATGAATAGACAGTGTTGATTGTGGCATTAAATTAAGATCTGCTCATGTTGCACCGTATTTCATTTTAGGCGTTTTTAAAGTGTTGCGCATTTTAACCAATCACACACAATTCTATTGAGCTTAGGAATGCAATGGCCAATCAGAGACGTTTAGATGAGTTATCGCTGAAACTCATCAGTTTTGAGTGCGTGTGAGTACAATGCAAGAGATTCATTTCACAGTGTATACAGCTTCAGTGATTATAATGAGTTTTGTTTTGTTTCTTTGAGAGTGCTTAAACTCGCTATAGATCAAAGTTAGTGATAATGTCACTTTCTATATACCTATAATTTATTCGCTGTTTGAATAACCAAGGAAATAAAATATATAATTATCAATTTCTAATGTTTTTATTTAATTGCAATCACGTTAAATACAAATTCAGTCCCATTAAACATATTTTATTAGCCTACATGACACCTATGTCTGGTTCTTGCCTAAAAAGACGGGTTTACGATGTTTAATACATTTGGCTGCTTTTAGCCTTACTCTGGAGTTGGTTCACCCTCCGCCTATGATTCACGCATTAAACATCATTAGCTAGCTTGACAGATAAGTGGATCACTCGAATCAGAAAGAATCTGAAACAGGTGAAGATGGGGAGATGCCTGTTCACTTAAGACGGAAGCAACTGATATTGACATACTGGGCGAACTTAAAAGGTCAAAAGTCGCCCAACAAAAGGTATACTTGAGACATGTTGGGGACAAGGGAAAAGGAAAGTCAATAGTTTTGGTTGGATCATTAAGGATTTAGTGCGGGATATGAAATTGAATGAGTACAGTGTTATCCCAGCAGTAATATTACCACCTACACCATTATGGATTTTACCACATCCAAGCATAGACCTATTCTTACTGGAAACAAGACAAGATAAAGACCAGAGGATGTTAGAAGCAGAGATGACAAAAGAATATATTGGGAGTAAGTATGAACATTATATACAGGTTTTCACAGATGCGTCTAAAGATCCACAGAATGGTCAGGTGGGGATAGTGTGCATCATCCCAGGGTTGGAAGTGGCTGGAGGGAAAAGAATATAAGATAATGTTTCAGTGTTTAAAGGAGAATTATAAGCAATTATGATAGTAATTAATAAAATTAGTGAAATGGGATTATTCAAAACTCTAATATGACAGGGCATCACAATATGGTAAAGGGGCGTAACATTTCCGTCACACTTGAGTATTCGGCCAATCACAACGCTCTGGATAGCTGGCCAATCAGCGCTCACCTCGCCTTTCAGACCAATGAGCATTGTAAAAATCGACGCGTTTCATAAAGGCAGGGCATAGAGGAGAAACATTAATGTACAGTATGTGGAAAATATTGTGTTTTTTGAACCTTAAACCGCATTAACACATTGCATTACACCAAATACACCATAAAAATACACCCTTAAAGGGGGCATCATATGACCCCTTTAAGAAGAAAGGTAATCAACAAGTAACAATTCAGATGCTTTTGAACCCTGTAGAAGCTAGGGGTTAGTTTATTAATACAATTTCTAAACATAACTCATTTAATTAATCGGATATAGATAGGCTATTATTATTATTATTATTATTATTCTCTGGGCTGTGAGGGACTTGGGCTGGAAATGGAGGAGCTGAACATGCAGCAACATCGAAAGCCTGAGTCCTGATATGTCTGTGGAGTTGTCAGGGAGTCTCTGTCACCAGTCACCAGCTCTGGACTCCATGTCCCACAATCCTCCCCGGCTCACACCTGTCTCAACCACAGTCACTTCAGTCATCAGCACCGACGTTCACAAGATCACAATCACCTGCATTCTAATTCCCCGCACCTGCTGCAGCTAATCAAGCTCCCCTTTATCAGTGCTCACCTCACACAAACTCAACGTCCGGTCTACCGTTCACTATCTTGAACTTAGCCTGACTCCCTTTGTTATTCACCTGTATGTTTCCTTGCCACAGATGTTCCAGTTTCTCCACCATTCCGATTCTCCACCACTCCATGTGATTCCTGCAAGAAAGCCAAGTTCTGGCACTTCAAGCTAAGCCCACTGAACCCAGTCACTTGTGTTACTCTCACCTCTCGTCACCTCCTGGTTCACTCCATAGTCTCAGTCAATAAAACCCTTGTGTCTCCTAGCCTGTGTTCGTGACACTCAGTCGAGTCTGTTTATTTGTCTTTGATTGTGATCTTGTGAACGTCTGTGCTGATGACTGTGATGACTGTGGTTGAGAAAAAGGTGTGAGCCGGGGAGGATTTTGGGACATGGAGTCCAGAGCTGGTGACTGGTGACAGAGGCTGCGTCCGAAACCGCCTACTTCTCTACTATATAGTAGGCGAAAAGCAGTAGGCGAGCGAATAAGTATGTCCGAATCCTTAGTATTCATAAAAGAGTAGGCGAGAATTACCTGGGTCATGTACTAATTCTCGCGAGATTCGGACACGCGTCTACTTAAAGTGCGTCCGAAACCGCCTACTTCTCTACTATATAGCAGGGGAAAAGCAGTAGCCGAGCGAATAAGTATATCCGAAACCTCAGTATTCATAAAAGAGTAGTCGAGAAGTTCCCGGATGTCCTACTGCTTCTGCCCAGCTTCTTGAGTGCTCGCCGATGGATACTTTTCTATCCCAGGAGGCCACGCGAGAGGATACATCATAAAGAAGAAGAAGAGGATGTGTCATAATCGAACATGGCGGAAAATTTGGACGAGGGTGTTTACAAATGTACGTATTACAAACCAAAAACACGGTTCCTTATTTTAAATTCGCATTTGTTGAACTACTTTAGAGCAAATTGTTGAAAGTGTAAAG
>NW_015540852.1:365067-378018 GCF_001515605.1 Sinocyclocheilus anshuiensis | reverse complement strand
TCACAGCACACCTCGCTTTTTCAGACCGATGAGCTTTGTAAAAATCGACGCGTTTCAAAAAGGCGGGGCATAGAGAAGAAACAATAATGTACAGTATGTGGAAAATATTGTGTTTTTTGAACCTTAAACCGCATTAACACATTGCATTACACCAAATACACCATAAAAATACACCCTTAAAGGGGGCATCATATGACCCCTTTAAGAAGAAAGGTAATCAACAAGTAACAATTCAGATGCTTTTGAACCCTGTAGAAGCTAGGGGTTAGTTTATTAATACAATTTCTAAACATAACTCATTTAATTAATCGGATATAGATAGGCTATTATTATTATTATTATTATTATTCTCTGGGCTGTGAGGGACTTGGGCTGGAAATGGAGGAGCTGAACATGCAGCAACATCGAAAGCCTGAGTCCTGATATGTCTGTGGAGTTGTCAGGGAGTCTCTGTCACCAGTCACCAGCTCTGGACTCCATGTCCCACAATCCTCCCCGGCTCACACCTGTCTCAACCACAGTCACTGCAGTCATCAGCACCGACGTTCACAAGATCACAATCACCTGCATTCTAATTCCCCGCACCTGCTGCAGCTAATCAAGCTCCCCTTTATCAGTGCTCACCTCACACAAGCTCAAGGCCTGGTCTACCGTTCACTACCTTGAACCTAGTCTGACTCTCTTTGTGGCTCACCTGTATGTTTCTGTGCCACAGACGTTCCAGTTTCTCCACCGCTCCATGTGATTCCTGCAAGAAAACCAAGCTCTGGCACTTCAAGCTAAGCCCACTGAACCCAGTCACTTGTGCTACTCTCACCTCTCATCACCTCCTGGTTCATTCCATAGTCTCAGTTACAGTTACTGTGTCTCCTAGCCTGTGTTTGTGACAGGAGTAAGGAATTAAGGAAGATAAGTCTCTGATCCATAATCTCCAGTAGATGTCAGTAATGCTCTTTTTAAGATTGCTATCTGATTGCTAATGTGCTACATGGCTGCAAGCGCGCACAACAGTATGAATATTAATATCTCCAATAAGAATCATAGATGGACAGAATTAACAGACACAGATTCAATAGTTTTGCTTTATTCAAGACCTGCTTTTGCTACATTACTTGAATAGTTTTCAGCATTATATAGGCTGAACCTAGGTGTGGTATCAAACATCCATTTACATTCATATGAATACGAAATTTACACTGATACATTTAAAATGTTTGGTTCTTCAAGCACAATTGCACCTGAATATGAGTTTTAATTTTGTTGATACTTCTGTACTATGTTTTTCTAAATCCCTGACAGATGTAATTAATGTTCAGGCCTTTTTAAAATGTCATGCATGATTCATGTTATATTTCTACCAGATGGCTGGAAGTTGTATGCAAAAACATACAGATCAGCCAAGGTAGTTTGTGTTGGTAACAAATAAATATTGTAAAAATTGCACAACATCCCCCCCCATTTTAATTCAGAGAGCCTCTCAGACAAAGCTTTCCTCCATGTTGGAGCACAAGAGGAAAGAGTCCACGAGTCTGGGCTTAATCAGCTGTTGATGGTCATTGGGCCCAATACTCTCCGGACATTCAGCCGCAAGCCTCCTCAAAGCAGCCTGTTAATGGTACAAATTATATAATAATGAATGTACAACACATATTCTACAAATGTGCTCAAAAAGAAAGTGCACTATTTTCATACGATTTTATGGTGTATGGTTATGTTAATATTTTGGGACCAACTAAGAAAGTCCTCTGGCATTTCAAAATCTTTAAAATTGAACTTACAGAAGTTTGTTTAAACCTTATTTGCCTTTCAAGGGAACTTCGAACTGCGTCCTCTAGGGGTCGCTATGGGGAACGCCTCACCATGACCTGTGTCTGAAGCATACATTCAAAAAACACCAACAACACGTTGGCCGGCGACAGCCCATGACGCCACTACCGGTGCGACTATAGTATAAATAGGCGCCGGGAGAATACGTCATTCTCTTCTTCGTCTTCACTTACTGTTTTGTTTGAAGCGTGCATTCCGTGGTAAGAGCGATCTCTATTCCTATCATTATGGCGAGCACTAGCAAAGCATTTAGAGGATGTGTGCATTCGTGTCGTCGTTATTTGACACCCGATGACACACACGATCTATGCATTGTTTGTTTGGGTGAAGAGCACGCACGCGATGTCCTCGAGGGGGCAATCTGCATGCACTGCGAAGGTTTTTCAATGAAAAAGCTCCGTTCTCGTTTGTCTCTTTTTTAGAGTAAAGAGGGGCAGGCATTCCCTTTCAAGGGAACTTTGAACTGCGTCCTCTAGGGGTCGCTATGGGGAACGCCTCGTCGTGACCCGTGTCTGAAGCATACATTGAAAAAACACCAACAACACGTTGGCCGGCGACAGCCCATGACGCCACTACCGGTGCGACTATAGTATAAATAGGCGCCGGGAGAATACGTCATTCTCTTCTTCGTCTTCACTTACTGTTTTGTTTGAAGCGTGCATTCCGTGGTAAGAGCGATCTCTATTCCTATCACTATGGCGAGCACTAGCAAAGCGTTTAGAGGATGTGTGCATCCGTGTCGTCGTGATTTGACACCTGATGTCACACACGATCTATGCGTTGTTTGTTTGGGCGAAGAGCACGCACGCGATGTCCTCGCGGGGGCAATCTGCGTTCACTGCGAGCGTTTTCTAATGAAAAAAATAATGAATGAAATCTAATGAAATCTAATGAAAAAGCTAATGAAATCTAATTAATAATGTTATTTCATTAACATCATCTGATCCAGGGGCCAGTGCTCTGCTGGGTTCAGCCCAGGAAGAGCAGGAGATGTCTGAGGAGGGCGAAGAAGCTGAGGCTGAGCCTTCCCAATCCTCCTGCCCTGCACAAGAGGCTTGACTAATGCTGTCTCAGGCAGTGCTCCCCTTGCCTTAGAGGGTTGTATTTGAGCTTGCCTCTCTCGTTTGGCTCAGTACTTCCGGGTATCTGTGAACAGATGCTTGGGAAGCTCTTAAATCCATGCTATGGTAAGTACAATCCCTGAGTAGGGAACGAGACACTGCGTCCTCTAGGTTTCCTGCCATGCTTTGGACGCAAGCTTCAGACAAAGAAGTGAATGACGTGTACTCCCGGCGCCTATTTATACTATAGTCGCACTGATAGTTATGTTATGGGCTGTCGCTGGCCAATGTGTTGTTGGTGTTTTTTGAATGTATGCTTCAGACACAGGTCACGACAAGGTGTTCCCCATAGTGACCCCTAGAGGATGCAGTGTCTCATTCCCTACTCAGGGAACCATGGTTACATACGTAACCTGAGATGTTTTATGTACAGTGTCACAGTTTACATAAAATTATAGATTTTAAGAGCAGGTAATTGAGCTTAATTGTCTCCTTAACTCTATGACCTGCTCTGTTTTGACTACAGCTAACTAATAACACTGTAAATGCAGGTATTTTCAAGTATATTTTCATATTTATATAGCAAAAGAGAACAGATATTTCTGCTCATTATTAGGTATGTAGCCTAGGCCTTTGGCCGTAGGGGATAATGTCACTGACAGCTGTCTTAACATCCAATTTAGTACATATAACACAGTTTTATGCTAAATGTACTTTTAATCTTTAGTTACCAGACAGGCCACAAGCACTGAATCACTGTTGTTCCTTTCCCCTGGTGACTGACACAACTCAATGAGACGAGGAACAGCTGAGGAAAAAATAAAAGGCTCAATTATTTACATCAACAGTATTGCATACAGTCTAACTGAAACCTAAATATCATGTCACAGCTTTAAATATTCTGTTCATTTTAAAGATATTAAAATAAAAAAAAGTTGTCTAGTCTAGCTAAGAAAACTGTACAAATACTAAGAAAGGTTTTCCTGAGATAAGCTTGTGCAGCATTTGCAGTGCAGGTGACTCTTTCTTAGTTATGTTTTGAGATCTAATGCAATGACATATATTAAGGTGCCCAAATCCCTTTTGGGCTAAATATGAGCTGTATGAAAATAGTCAGATATAGTTGTTTTGAGCTGCATCGTAGAGCCTGTTATGTTGTCTTGTACCCTTGAGCTGTATGGCTGTCTGAGCAACCAGTGGGTCTCTGCTGAGACGAGCCAGTGTGACGGCAGCTTTCTGTTGAACCCGCTCGCATGCTGCACTCTCGGACGGACTGGAAGATGTTGACTTCTCATTCAGTAACACCAGCAGCTGCTCGACACCTACATTAAACATTCATAACACTCAAACATTATAGGTCACTTTGAAAAGCTGCATTTACACTGTAATGAACTGGAAGAAACAAAAATATTTGGCTTTGAACATTTTGCCTACAAATAGTGAATCTGTGGATGTTGTGCTTGCATACCCTTCTCCTCTAGAACATCTGCAGTGCACTGCTCCAGAACTGACAGATTTGCAAGGATTGTCACAACCTACGAGGAACGAAGCATTGTGTCATTACTGTGATTCTGGTGAAACAAATACTGCAATATTAAAAAACAAACAAACAAAAAAAAAGTTAAAGGGATTGTTCACCCCAAGATCCCAAGATCTGTCATCATTTACTCCACATCATGTCATTCCAAACCTGTAAGACTTTCTTCTTCTGCAGAACAGAAAAGAAGATATTAATTTGAAAAAAACAAACCAAAAAAAAAAAGTGCACTGGACCCCACTGGCATGGTACAGTCATGGTACAGACTCAAACAGAAACATTTTAAAATAGAGACATTTTAAAATATCTTCTTTTATTTTTCACAAAAGAAACAATAGCATATATGTTGGGAACAACTTGAGGGTGAGTAAATAATGAGATTTTTTGGGTGAACTATCCCTTTAACTCAAGAACTGCCCCAAATGATCAGTGAGATAGTGTCCCACTACAAATACATTCTGGTGCACAGAATAACAAAGAAATGATAGAGGCTTTGGTGTGGGCTCTTCGACTTGGGTCTATATGCAATCATCCAGAGAATCTTGGGTGTGAGAGGACACTGGTGCAACTGTGGCTCCTGCTTCTCCATTACCACATTAAATTGTTTGTTTAATGTGTTTTAATATGTTTTTATGATCTTGATTGTTTTATTGGCTGGTGGTCTTCGTGGTGACTCCGCTGACTTTTGACCAGCCAGCACTTTGATATATATATATATATATATATATATATATATTTGGATTACAACTGCGGCTAAGATGCGGCTTTGCTGGTTTCTACTTGCACCTATTCTGGTATTATTTGGAATTTAAGGCAAGATTTATCTCATCACGTTAAAATACTCCTCTACTGAACTCATTCCATTTAAACACTCTATGCCTCCTGCCACCTGCGTTTTGGAAACGCTGTGATCGTCAAATCTACTCTGGTGGCCCAAATATGGTCACACATAAACACAGTCTGGTCTAAACAGCATAGGATTAGTCTGTTCTACTAATCTCTCCTATCTTCAGACGTCTATTGCATCCAGTGGATGTGTCTGCCTAGATACAATCATGTTTGTGCATCTGAACACTCGCTCTATAAACTATACAGCGGCTTCAATTTGTGATGTTGTGGACAAAGAACTAGATTTTCTATGCCTCTGTGAAACTTGGCATCAGCTAAATGACTGCATCAATCTAAATATGTGTGCTTTATCTGGCTACACTTACACTGATCGGCCACGTTTTCTTGCTGTCATTTATAGATCTGATGTTGCATTCACAGAAGTTACATTGCCTTGCTTCTCATCATTTGACCGCTTGGCATTTAAACTGAATGGTCACTCACCAGTTCTTGTGTTAAATACCCTGCAAACATGTCCTTGCGGGGCCCATGCTGGCTTTTTGCGGGCACAGTGGGCTAGCCCATCTTATCAAACATTCAAGTAACACTAAATGTTCTACTGTAGAGCAGTGTAATGAGTTTCTCTATTATTTTTCGCCTAAAATTGTGACTATAACTCTACTGTGCTGAATTCTGAATTAGTTGAGTTGCAACCTCTAAATTTCCCTGGTTCTGTTTTTTTCAAGTTTTAATGTGGTTGACTGTGATTTAATTTCTAAATTGTTTTTGTCTAAGAATTCTGTATACCCAATCCACTTCCCACTACTGTTTTGCACAACTGTCTATAAGTCATTGTTCCCCACATTACTGCTATGTTTAATGTCTCACTTGATGCAGGGATTGTCTCTCCCGTTTTTAAGGAGGCAGCAGTTATGCCAGTTCTTAAAAGCAATAGGACTGATACTGTTATGTCCAATTACAGACCTATTTCAAATCTACCTTTCCTGGCTAAAGTTCTTGAGCGTGTGGTTGTTGGCCAACTGCAACATCATATTTCTGTTTCCTAGAAACATTTCAATACAGGTTTAGATCTGGACATAGTATGGAGACTTCTCTAGTGAGGGCTATGAATGACCTCTTCATTATAGCTGATTCTGGGGGTTGTGGCATTCTGGTTTTGTTAGATCTTAATGCTGCATTTGATACAATATGTCATGCCATATTACTGGACAGACTTCATAGGTGGGTTGGTCTTTCTGGCACTGTGTTGATCTGGTTTGAATCTTACCTTTCAGAACACTCCAGATTTGTTTATCTGGGTACTAATAGATCTCAGACGGTCCCTCAAGGGTCAGTCTTGGGTCCTATCTTATTTAGTGTATATATGCTGCTTCTGGGGCATATTATCCAGAAGTATGACCTTGGCTATCATTGTTATGCAGACGGCACCCAGATTTATATTAGCACTCAGCCTGATCTTGCTTCTGTCTCTTCGACTCTCTCTGACTGTTTGCTGGAAATTAAGGCATGGATGAAACACAACTTTCTTAAGATCAACTGTTCTAAAACTGAAATCTTAATTTCTTAATCTTAATGAAATCCACATGTCTGTGGACGAAGGTTGCTTTTTTTCATATTCAGAACAATGCCCATCTTCGACCTTTTCACTTTAGGACTGATGCAGAGAGGCTCGTTCATGCATTTATTACATCAAGGCTTGATTATTGTAATTCACTTTTTGCAGGTTTACCTGCAAATTCTATTAAGAGGTTGCAATATATTCAAAATTCAGCTGCACATGTTTTGACTTATACATCTTCACACCATCACTTTAGACCTGTGCTTTGGCAACTGCACTGGCTCCCAGTCTAATCATGCATTGATTTTACAATTCTTATCTTGACTAATAAAGCAGTATGTGGGTTGGCCTCAGTTTACATCTATGATTGGGTTGCACCATCAACACCTGCTTGTATATAGTCAATATATAGCCTTGAAAAGTTTGCAGCCCATCTTCGACCTAACCACAGGCTCTACTCTTCACCACAATGGTAACCCTACAAAACATTAAGACAACAGAAACCCCTGTAAATCCCAACATAACAGAATATGGTAACACTTTAGATTAGAGAACGTATATTCACTATTCACTAAGAGTTTTCCCTCAACAAACTTCTAATTTGCTGCTTATTGGTGGTTAGTAAGGTAATTGTAAAGTTAAGGTATGGGTAGGGTTAAAGGATCGAAAATAGGGTCATGCAGAATAAGGCATTAATATGTGCCTAATAAGTACTAATAAACAACCAATATACTAGTAATATGCATGTTAATAAACAACTAGTTAATAGTGAGATAAAAAATAAAATAAAGTGTTACCCAGAATATTATTCGCAGGTAGCCAATGAAGACCACAAGCTGGCATGATGCAAATTTGTTACATACCTACATAGACAAGTCATGTATCTGGGGTAAAAACTTTGCCAAACAATTTGTGGATAATTCCACTGATGCGACCCCTAACAGGAGCAGTTGAAGGGGGAGACAGAGCGAAATATCCAAAAATTGTACAGTAATGAAGTATTTGTTGTTATTGTACAACTCTGCTGGCTACTGTCTGATAGATTGCATGGATTTTCAACCTTAATCTTAAAACTGTTAAACTGTTAAAAACTGTTTTTTTAGTTCTAAAACGAAACTTTCTGACCTTGCAAGCCAATATTAATGTTTGTTTTGTACTGATTTCACTGTGGTTTGTAAATTTGTCTCATTCACACATTGCTGTAAGTGTTTTAGCATAAAAATGACAAGCAAGTCAATTACAAAGTGAAGGAAAGAGGAACGGATCTGTAAATAACTACAAACATGCCAAATTAAAGGAGTACACATTGTAATTTCAAATATGGGGTGTATTTATGTGTCTGTAAAACTGCTAGATCAGTACCTGGTCTTTGGAGTATGGCGTGTCGACTCGTTGGCGGTCTCTGCAGGCCTGTAGCAGGATGTGAACAGCATTGAGCTGCAGGAGAATTTCACATGCCATGCTATCAAAGAATGTGATGTTTGCCAGTGCTGCTGAGGCCAACAGAAACACTTCACCACAGGAAGCAGTCTTACACAGATCTGCAGACACACATGCAAGATGAATGGGTGAACAACTGGCCACTGCTTGGTAAGCTTTTTTAAACTGAGTAGCTTGATTGTGGTTTGACAAGCTACATTTTTTAAAGTAATTCAGTTGAATTAGAACTGGCTCATTGAAAAGAAACAGAATTCCTAACACAATCTGAGACAGGTATTTAGTCTTGTTTTCACTGTCAACCATAGTTTTGATATCTTAATGCCTTCCTTAAAGGTGCACACAAAACAAAAATCCCTATATACTGTATATACATATAGACACATAAAAATAAAAAACCTCTCAATCATTACTTATGATCCACTAGAAATGTGTGGTGGTGTGTGTGTACAGAGACACTACCCTGTGCCTGTGTTTTTAGGGGTTTAAGCAAGCAGTGCTGAAACCCTCTTGTAATTATAAGGATTTTTTTTATTATTAGGGGTTCAAGCACGCAGTGCTGAAACCCTATTGTAATTGTTAGGATTTTTATTATTATTATTATTATTATTTTTCTCCGCTAAAACTGATCATGCAGACCGAACCGTAAGGCCTAGAGAGCTGAAATTTGGCCAGAAGGTAGAGCTCCCTGAGGGGACATTCTGACAAAGACTCACCCCAATCGGCCAATAGATGGCGCTACAGTGATCAAAAACGCGTAAGTGCTAATAACTCCTAAACCGCTTCTCGTAGACTCAAAATTTTACATTTTTGGAATCCTTGGGTCAAGGCAAATTAAAAATGGTCACTCTGATTTTGGGTCTAGGAGGTCTCGTTTGTCCAAAACATACTTTTGCGAACTAGTCCTAGGTTTTTTGCCCGATCGCAACCAAACCACTGCAGAAATATTCTCTGGACAGTGAATATCAATAATTATCAAAAAAAAGTTGAAATTTTGACTCACTGTTGCAATGGGGCGCCAAAACGTTCAAAAGTCGCGGGCCAATTTTACGAAAAAGGCTATAATTCGTGAACGAAATTGGATATCTTCACCAAACTCGGTACACATGTGTATGAGCTCAATCTTTGGTAAAATAAAAAAAAATTGTGCCGATATGCCACTTGGTGGCACTATAATTTTGAAAAAACTATTACTAAGAAACCGTTGGTCCGATCGACTTGAAATTTGGTTTGCAGTGTCAATGACTATAATTGGCACAAGTGTCTATGAGGACACTCGCGTTTCTCAAAAAACATGGCCGCCATTGGCCAAACAATTTTAAGCACCTATTTGACAGGGTTAACGGAGGTCGATCGGAACGAAACTCGGTGGGCATGTTCGACTCAGGGCCCTAAAGGTTTGTAAGAATTTTGAAAGAAATCGGCCACTAGTTGGCGCTAACGAGATTTTTGGCTCTGTAATCACGTGGTGTTTCAAAAATCCACACAATATGCATATCATTGGATAGGCCTCCTCATAATGAGCAACTTTGCCTCAAGAACCATTGCTGTCAATCAAATCGTTCATTAATTATTCACAAATATGTTAAAAACCTACTTTTGCGAACTAGTCCTAGGTTTTTCGCTCTAGATCAAACCACTGCAGTAATATTCTCTGGACACTCTAGATCAATAATTATCAAAAAAATGTAGAATTTTGTCCTTTGGTTACTTAAAACGGGGTCATTTAGAAAAGGGGTGTGGCCAGATATACCCAAAAGCCTATAAAACCTAAACGAAAACTCAAAACTTTACGAAACTTGGTGACAACATGTGACAGAAGACACTAAACAAGCATGCAAAGTTTCATGAAGATCGAACCTTAGGTGGCGCTATAACAGTTGAAAAGGCCTCAAAAATAAAATATTTGTATAGAAAATTACCTCAAATTACAGAAAATGTACATATATTCATAAAAACCCTAGTTCTTCATATCATATGATAGATCTCCTAATTTTGAACAACTTTGCATCTAGGACCAATGCTGTCAATCAAACTGGTCATTAAATATTCAAGATTATTTAAAAAAACTACTTTTGCGAACTAGTCCTAGGTTTGTTTCTCAATCTCGATCAAAACACTGCAGTAATATTCTCTGGACTCTCTAGATCAATAATTATCAAAAAAATGTTTAATTTTGTCTTTTGGTTAGCTATAATGAGGTCATTTTAAAAGGGGTATGGCCAAATATACCCAAAAGCCTATAAAACCTAAACGAAAACTCAAAACTTTATGAAACTTGGTGACAACATGTGAAAGAAGGCACTTAACAAGCATGCAACGTTTCATGGAGATCTGACCGTAGGTGGCGCTATAACAGTTAAAAGAACCTGAAATAACAGTATTTCTATGGTAAATGACCTCAAATTGCAATAAAATGTTCATATATTCACTTAAACACTGTATCTTCATATCATGTAGTAGATCTCCTCATTCTGAATAACTTTACCTCCGGGACCAATGCTGTCAATCAAACTGTTCTTTAAGTATTTGACATTATTTAAAAAACCTACTTTTGTGAACTACTCAGTTTTTAACTCAAAATCAGTCAAATCAGTGCAGTAATATTCTCTTGACTCTCTAGGTCAATAATTATCAAAAAAATTTTGAACATTTGCATTTGGACAACTATAAACCCGTAATTTTTTAATATGTTCTTTAGATTGTGTACCCAAAGGCCTAAAATCCTAAAAGAAAGCCCACAATTTCTCTCAAAACTGTGTAAAATGATGCATAATTTCATTTTAAACAAGCATGCAAAATTTAAGAGAGATTGTGCAAAAAATAACATTATAATAGTTATGAAGGTTAAACAGTGTTGTATGAGAAATTGCATTTATAACCACTAGATGGCAGTGGAAGACCACTAATGGAATTAAACACATGGCATTAAAATGCACTTAAACAGTACTGTTCATAGGTTTGATGAATTCATGCTTAGACAGTATAAAATCACTGTTATAACATTTAAAATCACATTGAGGCAAAGTTTACCATTTTGTTCATACAGACATATCAGTTTTTACAATTATTCCAGATTATGATTACAGTGAAAACTGAAAATGACATATACACTCTTAAAAAGAGAAGACTTGCAATAAGTGTTGTGTCACCTATCATTTATTTCAAATATCTATATCTGCAACAAAATGTGTGTGCATGTATGCCTGTGTATGTGTGTGTGTCTCTGTGTCTGTGTGTTTAAGTATGCTTATTGAGTATTAATAAACAAGTTTAATCATTTCATTTCAGTGTGTGTGTGTGTGTGTGTCTGTGAGCATATTCTCCATTTTGGATGTGTTTTACTGTCAGCCATACATCCAGGTTGGCCTAGACCCTAAAATATACCACCTTCAATGCCTTTATGTGCTTGAACCCTGGTCATTGCTGCTTGCAGCTATATTTAGGGGTTCAAGCACGAAGTGCTGAAACCCTATTGTAATTGTTAGGAATTTTAGGGCTTCAAGCACGCAGTGCTGAAACCCTATTGTAATTGTAAGGATTTTTTTTATTATTATTATTATTATTAGGGGTTCAAGCACGCAGTGCTGAAACCCTACTGTAATTGTAAGGATTTTTTTTATTATTATTATTATTATTATTATTCTTCCCTAAAACTGAACGGGCCGAACAAACCGTAAGGCCTAGAGAGCTGAAACTTGGTCAAAAGGTAGTAGTCATGCTCGCTACTCAGGCGCAAAGAGCCGGCCCAATCGGCCAATAGGGGGCGCTACAGTGATCAAAAACGCATACGTGCTAATAACTCCTAAACCGCTTGCCGTAGACTCCAAAATTTTACATTTTTGGAATCCTTGGGTCAACGCGAATTAAAAATGGTCATTCTGATTTTGGGTCTAGGAGGTCTCGTTTTTCCGCAAATTTGACGTATGTCCAAAACCTACTTTTGCAAACTAGTCCTAGGTTATTTGCCCGATCGGAAGCAAACCACTGCATAAATATTCTCTGGACAATTAATATCAATAATTATCAAAAAAAGTTGAAATTTCGACTCACTGTTGCAATGGGGTGCCAAAACGTTCAAAAGTCGAGGACCAATTTTACTAAAAAGGCTATAGCTCTTGAACGAAATGAGATATCTTCACCAAACTCGCGGCACATGTGTAAGAGCTAAAACTTTGGTCAAATCAAAAAAAAAAAAACGTAGCTTTGCCACTTGGTGGCGCTATATTTAAAAAAAAACTATTACTAGGAAACCGTTGGTCCGATCGATTTGAAATTTGGTATGCAGTGTCAAGGACTACAAGTGGCACAAGTGTCTATGAGGACATTCGCGTATCTAAAAAAACATGGCCGCCATTGGCCAAAATCATTTAAGCACCTATTTGACAGGGTTAACGGAGGTCGATCGGAACGAAACTCGGTGGGCATGTTCGACACATGGTCCTAAAGGTCTGTAAGAATTTTGAAAGAAATCAGCCACTGTGGGGCGAAAATGCGTTTTTCAAGTGCGTAAACAATTGTATATTGCGCAATTTTTCACACATCAACACAATATGCATATCATTTGATAGATCTTCTCATAACGAGTAACTTTGCCTCTAGAACCATTGCTGTCAATCAAAACGTTCATTAAATATTCTCAATTACGTTAAAAACCTACTTTTGCAAACTAGTCCTAGGTT
>NW_015540852.1:348856-355611 GCF_001515605.1 Sinocyclocheilus anshuiensis | reverse complement strand
AACTTTGCCTCTAGGACTATTGCTGTCAATCAAATCGTTCATTAAATATTCTCAATTACGTTAAAAACCTACTTTTGCAAACTAGTCCTAGGTTTTTTGGTCAATCTCGATCAAACTACTGCAGCACAATTCTGTGGACTCTCTAGATCAATAATTATCAAAAAAATGTTGAATTTTGTCCTTCGCTTACTTTTTAACGGTGTCATTTAGAGAAGGGGCGTGGCCAAATATACCCAAATGCCTATAAAACCTAAACAAAAACTCAAAACTTTACGAAACTTGGTGAAATCATGTGTCTGTCGACTCTTAACAAGCATGCAAAGATTCATGAATATCGGACAATATGTGGCGCTATAACAGTAAACAAAGTATCCAAAAACACAATATTTCAATTATAACAGAATTAAATTGTACACAAAAAGTTAATATATTCACACATACACTAAATCTTGATATCATAATATAGATCTCTTCATGCTGAACAACTTTGCCTCTGGGACCAATGTTGTGAATAAAACATGGTAATTAAATATTCAAGATTATTTTAAAAAGCTACTTTTGCGAACTACTCGAAGGTTTTTCGCCCGATCAGAACCAAACCAGTGCAGAAATACTCTATGGACAGTGTTTATGAATAATTATCAAAAAAAGGTTGAGCTTTCAACTCACGGTCGCAAAGGGGCGCCAAAACGTTCGTAAGTGGTGGGGCCAAATTGACTAAAATGGCTATAACTTTTGAATGGAATGAGATATCTTCACCAAACTTGGTACGTATGTGTATGAGTTTAGTCTTTGGTCAAATAAAAAAAAAATTGCGCATCTCTACCACTTGGTGGCGCTATAAGAGGGAAAAAACAGAAAAAACAGCTATAACTACGTAACCGTTGGTCCGATCGACTTGAAAAAATAAATGTGCACAGTTCAGCTGAATGATGAAGTTTACTTTGACTGTATGCTTTGCACAAAATTAACTAACTGTACACTGAAACAAAATAACCAGAACATTAACAATAACTGATAGAGCTCGTGGTTTATCTGTCAATCAGATGCGCTCTCAGCCACTGATCTATGCTCGGGACGTTTTCTTTTATAATTATCATTGGCTGATAGAAATGTTTAAAAAAAAAATAGTATTTTAGATGGAAATAAGATCAAGACCCTTGATCACGTCATGATCTATTCTGTCGTGCAGCACTCAAAATTGTGGACAAGCCAGGTCCACCGTAACATTTTTAACTGGTTCTAATGACTTCTAATCACTTTTAGCGAGCATGAGGGAGGCGAATGGTAATAAAAATATAAAAATGAAAATAACTCACAACTACGAAGATTGTTCGTAATTCGAAAATTCGAAAATAAAACGAAAATTCAGATGATCTCAGTACCGACTCGTTTTCATTAGGGGTTCAAGCACGCAGTGCTGAAACCCTATTGTAATTGTAAGGATTTTTAAAATTATTATTATTATTACTATTTTTATTATTATTATTCTTCCCTAAAACTGAACAGGCAGAACAAACCGTAAGGCCTAGAGAGCTGAAACTTGGTCAAAAGGTAGTAGTCTTGCTCGCTACTCAGGCGCAAAGAGCCGGCCCAATCGGCCAATAGGGGGCGCTACAGCGATCAAAAACGCGTAAGTGCTAATAACTCTTAAACCGCTTGCCGTAGACTCCAAAATTTTACATTTTTGGAATCCTTGGGTCAAGGCAAATTAAAAATGCTCATCCTGATCTTGGGTCTAGGAGGTCTCGTTTTTCCGCAAATTTTAATTATGTCCAAAACCTACTTTTGCGAACTAGTCCTAGGTTTTTTACCCGATCGGAAGCAAACCACTGCAGAAATATTCTCTGGACAATGAATATCAATAATTATCAAAAAAAAGAAATGAAATTTCGACTCACTGTTGCAATGGGGCACCAAAACGTTCAAAAGTCGAGGACCAATTTTACTAAAAAGGCTATAGCTCTTGAACGAAATGAGATATCTTCACCAAACTCGCTGCACATGTGTAAGAGCTAAAACTTTGGTCAAATCAAAAAAAAAATTACGTAGCTTTGCCACTTAGTGGTGCTATATTTTTGAAAAAACTATTACTAGGAAACCGTTTGTCCGATCGACTTGAAATTTGGTTAGCAGTGTCAAGGACTACAAGTGGCACAAGTGTCTATGAGGACATTCGCGTATCTCAAAAAACATGGCCGCCATTGGCCAAAATCTTTTAAGCACCTATTTGACAGGGTTAACGGAGGTCGATCGGAACGAAACTTGGTGGGCATGTTCGACACATGGTCCTAAAGATCTGTAAGAATTTTGAAATAAATCGGCCACTGGGGGGCGAAAATGCGTTTTTCAAGTGCGTAAACAATTGATAATTATTGATCTAGAGTGTCCAGAGAATTGCGCTGCAGTCGTTTGATCGAGATTGAGCCAAAAACCTAGGACTAGTTCGCAAAAGTAGGTTTTTAATGTAATTGAGAATATTTAATGAACGTTTTGATTGACAGCAATGGTTCTAGAGGCAAAGTTACTCGTTATGAGAAGATCTATCAACACAATATGCATATCATTTGATAGATCTTTTCATAATGAGTAACTTTGCCTCTAGAACCATTGCTGTCTATCAAATCGTTCATTAAATATTCTCAATTACATTAAAAACCTACTTTTGCGAACTAGTTCTAGGTTTTTTGGTCAATCTCGATCAAAGTACTGCAGCGCAATTCTCTGGACTCTCTAGATCAATAATTATCAAAAAAATGTTGAATTTTGTCCTTCGCTTACTTTTTAACTGTGTCATTTAGAGAAGGGGCGTGGCCAAATATACCCAAATGCCTATAAAACCTAAACAAAAACTCAAAACTTTACGAAACTTGGTGAAAACATGTGTCTGACAACTCTTAACAAGCATGCAAAGATTCATGAATATCGGACCATATGTGGCGCTATAACAGTAAACAAAGTATCCAAAAACACAATATTTCAATTATAACAGAATTAAATTGTACACAAAAAGTTCATATATTCACACATACACTAAATCTTGATATCATAATATAGATCTCTTCATGCTGAACAACTTTGCGTCTGGGACCAATGTTGTGAATAAAACATGCTAATTAAATATTCAAGATTATTTTAAAAAGCTACTTTTGCGAACTACTCCAAGGTTTTTCGCCCGATCAGAACCAAACCAGTGCAGAAATACTCTTTGGACAGTGTTTATGAATAATTATCAAAAAAAGGTTGAGCTTTCAACTTAGGACCAATGCTGTCAATCAAACTGGTCATTAAATATTCAAGATTATTTAAAAAACCTACTTTTGTGAACTAGTTCTAGGTTTTTCACTCAATCTCGATCAAACCACTGCAGTAATATTCACTGTACTCTCTAGATCAATAATTATCAGAAAAAAAAGATCGGACCATAGGTGGCGCTATAACAGTTGAAAAGGCCTCAAAAATTCATTATTTGTATAGAAAATGACCTCAAATTATAGAACATGTAAATACATTCACAAAAACACTAGATCTTCATATCATATGATAGATCTCAGAACCAAACTACTGCAGTAATATTCTCTGGACTCCCTTGATCAATAATTATCAAAACAATTTTGCATATTGTCCTGTGATTAGCTATAACTGGTTCATTTATGAAAAGGGGTGTGGCCAAATATACCCAAAAGCCTATAAAACCTAAATGAAAACTCAAAACTTTACGAAACTTGTTGAAAACATGTTTCAGATGACTCTTAACAAGCTTGCAAAGTTTCATGGAGATCGGACAATAGGTGGCGCTATAACAGTTAAAAAGGCTTCAAAAACACAAGATTTCAATGGAAAATGGCCTCAAATTGCTGAAAAATTCTCATATATTTAGATCTTCATATCATATGATAGACCTCATTCTGAACAACTTTACCACTGGGACCAATGCTGTCAATCAAACTGTTCATTAAATATTTAAGATTATTTCAAAAACCTACTTTTGTGAACTGGTCCTCGGTTTTTAACTCAAAACCAATCAAATCAGTGCAGTACTATTCTGTAGACTCTCTAGGTCAATAATTATCAAAAAAATTTGAACATTTGCATTTGGACAACTATATACCGATCATTTTATAATATGTTCTTTACATTGTGTACCCAAAGGCCTAAAATCCTAAAAGAAAGCCCACAATGTCTCTCAAAACTGTGTAAAATGATGCATAATTTAATTCTTAACAAGCATGCAAAATTTAAGAGAGATTGTGCATAAAATAACATTATAATAGTTATAAAGGTTAAACACAGTGTTGTATGAGAAATTGCATTCATAACCACTAGATGGCAGCGGAAGACCACTAATGGGCTCATTAAATACACTAAAACAGTACTGTTCAAAGGTTTCATGGATTCATGCTTAGATATTATAAAATCACTGTTAAAACATTTAAAATCACATTTACTAATAGCTTACCATATTGTTCATACAGACATATTAATTTTTACAATTATGCCAGATTATGATTACAGTGAAACCTGAAAATGACATATACACTCTTAAAAAGAGAAGACTTGCAATAAGTTTTGTGTCACCTATCATTTATTTCAAATATCTATATCTGCAACAAAATGTGTGTGCATGTATGTCTGTGTATGTGTGTGTGTGTGTGTCTCTCTGTGTCTGTGTGTTTAAGTATGCTTATTGAGTATTAATAAACTAATTTAATCATTTCATTTCAGTGTGTGTGTGTGTCTGTGAGCATATTCTCTATATTGGATGTGTTTTACTATCAGCCATACATCCAGGTTGGCCTAGACCCTAAAATATACCACCTTAAATGCCTTCATGTGCTTGAACCCCGGTCATTGCTGCTTGCAGCTATATTCTTATTTTCTTTTTGTATTGCGGGCCGTTTCTAGGCTGAAACCTTTGTCTAGTTGTTGTGAGTTTGAGCGTTAAATCATTTCATCACTTAATGACTTAATAATTTTGACAACGACTTTTATTTCTGGAAAATATAATAAGTTGGATGTTTATGAGGAATTAGTTGCAGAACCAGATTTGCAGCAGCAGTTTGGTAGGTGCTATTCATTGTTTTGACCACAAGATGGCCACAATGTTCACCGGGTTGAAAATCTCCATTCAAAATGTCTCATGAAGTCTGTGAAAGGTAAAAGTGTGCCTGCAACAATAACACACTTCAAGCATTTCTGCAGATACATATCTTGGTGTATATCAGTGGTAGCCAATCTTGCTGCCATCCTGCAGAGTTCAGCTCCAGCCCTAATCAAACTCACCAGAAGAAGTTACTCAGGGTGTTCAGGATTACTTGAAAACAATGGACAGATGTACTGGTACAGTGCTGGAACTGAAGTCTGCAGGAATGTAGGCCACCAGGAGCAGAGTTGTTCACCCCTCGTTAATAAGTCATTTTATTTTCTCAACGTGTGCATGTGTGCAAATATTAAACGCTGCTTGAACTCACTGATGAGGGCTGTGACGATGTCTTGCATACTCTCCAGGAAGCTGGCGAGGTGTTGTGTGGAGGTGTGATGGGGGGAGGTGATCTGAGCCATCACTGCCGCAGCCTCCGCTCGAGTCCCCTCTGCACATGTGCTGTCCGTTAAGATGTCTGCCAGAAACAGGATCCCATCCACCTGAGTTACACACCAGATGAACATATCAAACTACACCTTTGAATTCAACTGCTGGATTAGCTTTGATTTATGTCATATGACTATTGAACAGTCGTATTGTTAAGATTGATGGATTGGTCATGTGACTTAAGCTATAAAAAAGCTAGGTAACATTTTATTTTGATAGTCCACTTTCTACTATAACTATAAAGGTCTGAAAACAATTCTTCCAAATTTTCAAATAAAAATATTATCACTTAGAGTTCCACCAAATATTGTTTTCTGAAGTTAAAACATTGGTACTGTGTTGCCTAAAAATGAATATAAACATATCTGAAAACGTGCCATCTTTTTGACCAATGACCAATTGTCATTTCATGCTCTAAATGGCAAAATTTTTATTTACACTACATATCAGTATATGAGAGTTTATACATAAAGTAGTATATAATAAATATAATAATAATAACACATTTTATTTATGGGCACCTTACATGACACTCAAGGACATACAAATAAAACACATAAAACAGTTAACAATCAACAATGTGTTTTTTTAAACACAGTACAAACAAAAAACAAAATTGATCGATTGATCTTCAAGAGGGAGCGGCAGCCAACTGCGCCAGCGTTCACCCCAGAAACATATGAAACTTACAATAGCACATTGTGAAGTCTTATAAACTGTATACAGTATATGACTGTATGATATGCAGTATATGAGAGCACATTGTCATTTTTTTTTTTGTCTGATGCAGACTCAGAGCCTTCAGAGATCAAAATGAATCAAACGCATGGTATTTCTGAGCTGAGAGAGATAGGGTTTACGGTAATCTGTGCCGTTTTATAATTCTGTTCAATTCATATAATATATCCCCACACAGTGGCACTGTTACACAAACTATGAAACTACTCACCAGAAGCTAATACTACAACCACATATCACTAATATATTGAGCAGGTGAGCAGGAATAACTCACCATGGCCATATCAGATATGTGAAAGTACAAATCAATCCTCTACCTACTCACATATATATATATATATATATATATATATATATACACACAAACATATATATATATATATACACACACACACACACACACACACATATATATACACACACACAC
>NW_015540852.1:343797-348616 GCF_001515605.1 Sinocyclocheilus anshuiensis | reverse complement strand
TATATATATATTATTTTTGGTTATTTGGTACCAAAAATGTTGTGTTGTGTTTAAAAACCTACTTTTGCGAACTAGTCCTAGGTTTTTCACTCAGTCTCAATCAAACCACTGCAGTAATATTCTCTGGACTCTCTAGATCAATAATTATCAAAAACATGTTGAATTTTGTTCTTTGGTTGCCTTTAATTGGGTCATTTAAAAAAGGGCGTGGTCAAATATACCCCAAAACGTATAAAGTGCTGAAACCCTATTGTAATTGTTAGAATTTTTTTTATTATTATTATTTTTCTCCGCTAAAACTGATCGTGCAGACCAAACCGTAAGGTGTAGAGAGATGAAACTTGGCCAGAAGGTAGAGCTCCCTGAGGGAACATTCTGACAAAGACTCACCCAAATCGGTCAAAGGGGGGCGCTACAGCGCAAAAAACTAAAATTTCAGACATTTTTGCCCATAGCTCGTACACAATTTGTCGTAGACTCAAACATTTTACATCGTTGCGATCCTTGGGTCATTCCAAACAAACATTTATACTTACAGCAAATGGTACTCTACGACGCACGGTTTTTCCGCAAAATTGAGTTATGTCCAAAACCTACTTTTGCGAACTAGTCCTAGGTTTTTCGCCCGATCGGAACCAAACCACTGCAGAAATATTCTCTGGACACTGAATATCAATAATTATCAAAAAAAAAGTTGAAATTTTGATTTTCGTGCGCAACAGTGTGCAAAGACACATCTATGCTAACGTAAGCAAAATGTTATTTTAGCTATAACTCTTGAACAGAATGAAATATCTTCACCAAACTCAGTACACGTGTACAAGCTCAATCTTTGAACAAATAATAAAAAAAAAACGCGCAGCTCTGCCACTTGGTGGCGCTAAAATACAATATTTGTATAGAAAATGACCTCAAATTGCAGAACATGTAACGTGGTGACAACATGTGTCAGATGACTCTTAACAAGCATGCAAACTTTCATGGAGATCGGACAGTAGGTGGCGCTATAACAGTTGAACATGCCTCAAAAATACAATATTTGTATAGAAAATGACCTCAAATTGTAGAACATGTACATATATTCACAAAAACACAAGATCTTCATATCATATGATAGATCTCCTCATTCTGAACAACGTTGCCTCTGGGACTAATGCTGTCAATCAAATCGTTCTTTAAATATTCTCAATTATGTTAAAAACCTACTTTTGCGAACTAGTCCTAGGGTTTTCACTCAGTCTCGATCAAACTACTGCAGTAATATTCTCTGGACGCTCGAGATCAATAATTATCAAAAAAAATTGAATTTTGTCCTCTGGTTACCTTTAACAGGGTCATTTAGAAAAGGGGCGTGGCCAAATATACCCAAATGCCTATAAAACCTAAATGAAAACTCAAAACTTTACGAAACTCAGTGAAAACACGTGTCAGAAGACACTTAACAAGCATGCAAACTTTCATGGAGATCGGACCATAAGTAGCACAATAACAGTTAAAAAGGCCTCAAAAATACAATATTTGTATAGAAAATGACCTCAAATTGTAGAACATGTACATATATTAACAAAAACACTAGATCTTCATATCATATGACAGGTCTCCTCATTCTGAAGAACTGTACCTCTGGGACCAATGCTGTCAATCAAACTGTTCATTAAATATTTGAGATTATTTTAAAAACCTACTTTTGTGAGCTTGTCCTTGGTTTTTAACTCAAAATCAATCAAATCAGTGCAGTACTATTCTCTAGACTCTCTAGGTCAATAATTATCAAACAAATGTTGAACATTTGCATTTGCACAACTATAAACTGGTCATTTTATAATATGTTCTTTAGATTGTGTACCCAAAGGCCTAAAATCCTAAAAGAAAGCCCACAATGTCTCTCAAAACTGTGTAAAATGATGCATAATTTCATTCTAAACAAGCATGCAAAATTTAAGAGAAATTGGGCAAAAAATAACACTGTAATAGTTATAAAGGTTAAACACAGTGTTGTATGAGAAATTGCATCTATAACCACTAGATGGCAGCGGAAGACCACTAATGGCCTCATTAAATGCCCTAAAACAGTACTAATTATAGGTTTGCCTATGGATTCATGCTAAGACATTATAAAATCACTGTTATAACATTTAAAATCACATTGAGTCAAAGTTTACCATTTTGTTCATTCAGACATATCAGTTCTTACAATTATGCCAGATTATAACAACAGTGAAACCTGAAAATAACATATACACTTTTAAAAAGAAAAGACTTGCAATAAGTTTTGTGTCACCTATCTCAAATAACTATATCTGCAACAAAATGTGTGTGCACGTATGTCTGTGTATGTGTGTGTCTGTTTGTGTGTAAGCATGCTTATTGAGTATTAATATAATAGTTTAACCATTTAATTTCTGTGTGTGTGTGTGTGTGTGTCTGTGTCTGTGAGCCTTTTCTCCATTTTGGATGTGTTTTACTGTCAGCCATACATCCAGGTTGGCCTAGACCCTAAAACATACCACCTTAAAGCCCTTCAAGTGCTTGAACCCCGGTAATTGCTGCTTGCAGCTATATTTATTATTGTTGTTGTTGTTTTCAGTTAATGATTACTTTACTTCAGATAACAAAAATGTTTTTTTTTTTAAGTTAACTACAATAATCCTGGTTTAAGGCAACATTCCAGGTTTCAGGATAAAACTGAATAAGTGCTCACATAAATACTCACATAGTTTTACAATCATCCTGGTTTTCTGCTAAAATATAAAAAGAAAAAAGCAGTAACCTCATGAACTGGTGTGTTTGTGACATTCAACTTTCAGTGGCGCACAAACTTCATATGTCAGAATCTTTGGACATTCAAAACCAGCATCACTTCATTACTTCATTCACTTACTGTTACAGCTGGTAGATCTTCAGCAAACCAGCCTCTCCTGTGTACTGCAGTAGTTTATTATCTTCCTTTTTTCCGTGTTTAGTGTTTAGACTCATAAACAGAAAATATGTCATATTTCTGCAACATGATATTCTTGGCCAAACCTCTCCAGGTCTGTTTATATATCAGTTGGTGTATTTGATGTGGTTATAAGCTTTCCACATCTACAGATTATAGTGTTGTAAAGTGAAATGTTCAGTCTAATTAACATCTGTGAAAATGAATCTAAAGGCTTGAATACACTCTCATCGGTGAAAAAAAATTAAGGTAATATATATATAATAAACGAGAGATACTGCATTCTCAGCTCACTCAGATTCTGCTGCACACATGTGGATCCTTTTATGTGTATGCTAGGAAACTGATACCTTTTCCAGCTGGCTGATGCCCTCTTCAACACAGCAGATAGAAGCCACAGTCCTCAACGCCTGTGCGTACAGAGTACTGAAGCAGTCCTGCCGGCAGATCTTCAGAAGGGCCACCACAGCTCCCTCCTGTGGACCACACAAATGGTCTTGCTTTAATAAATGCATTCAAATATAAATTATTAATCTGCTGAGAAAACTCTAACCTTCAGTAACATTTGAGTTGATATGTATCCTTTTCAAGAATTTAAACCTCAATACAGAGTAAATATAACTTAATATACTTAGCATATCTTTGTGCTGTGTGAGTATGTGAATGGGTACATAAGGTAAATCAATGGTGTGTGTGTGTGTGTGTGTTGTTGGTCTATTTACAGAAATAAGTAATAAGATCAGCCTCCTTTAACCCAGAACTGTGGATGACAGAAATCGGTCGCCACTACAGAGAAAATGACTGCGAGACGAGCTAACCACTGTC
Source organism: Sinocyclocheilus anshuiensis (assembly GCF_001515605.1). NCBI lineage: Eukaryota > Metazoa > Chordata > Actinopteri > Cypriniformes > Cyprinidae > Sinocyclocheilus > Sinocyclocheilus anshuiensis. The sequence goes on along the minus strand of NW_015540852.1, from coordinate 344,853 downwards.
ATTATGTGAATAAGCTTAATTATGTGGGCAACACAGCACGTCATCCTGAGGCCACGCGATGCCACACTAGAGAGCCTCAATCTGCAGGATATTCACACAGGCACATGACCACATCAGCTCCAGCTTTCTCATGCTCATCAGTCTGTTCTGTCTCTGGGTTTAGTGACGTACAGTAAATGTGGAAGTTAGCACTCAAAAACCCATCTTAGTGAAACACTTTATCAATGGGTAACTGTCAGAATTTTTAAATTGCACCCTTTTTATCTTTCAATCAATACAACGCAATAGTTAATACAAATTTACTATTGATTGTTTATGTGTAAATTATTATTATTATCAGCTTATTTTTCTTTCTTTAACTAACCATGACATCAAATGGTTTGATGTTCCTATGCAATCATGTTCATCCATTCCTTGAAGTGAGATTTTTAATTATTATTAGCTTGGCTAATTGTAGATAAGACTATTTCAGTATATCTGTATACACTAAAAAGTTTGGGGTCATATGATTTTTTTAAAGCATCAAAACATCTGTACTTTTATTCAGCAAGGACATATTAAATTGAACAAAAGTGACACTAATGTAATGTGAAATGTAAAGAAAACACCACTTTCAGTTTATCATTGAATCCTGAAAAAAACACTGTATCATGGTTTCACAATTACAAAACAACCATTTTCATCTGTTATAATAATAAGAAATGTTTCTCGAGCAACAAATCAGCATATTCGATTTCTAAAGGACATGTCTCACCAAGAGACCACAGTCTGTTAGGATTAACTACTCCATCCTTACCTTGAACACTGGCATACCACAGGGCTGTGTTCTGAGCCCAATTCTCTACTCCCTTTTCACCCATGACTGCATACCTGTACATGGCTCTTACTCCATAATTAAGTTTGCAGATGGCACCACAGTCTTAGGCCTGATCAGCGGTGACTATGAAATGGCCTACAGGAAGGAGGTTTAGCATCTGGCAGTGTGGTGTGCCAACAATAATCTTGCACTCAACACCCAGAAGACCAAAGAACTGATTGTTGACCCCCGGCGGACTA
>NW_015540852.1:332594-343593 GCF_001515605.1 Sinocyclocheilus anshuiensis | reverse complement strand
TATTAAATATTCATCAAATATGCATCACATTAGTTTATTAGTTTGTATGTTACAACTTAAATTTAAGCCTAAATATTTTTTGAGTGTGTGTTAAATGATATATAAAATTATAATAAATAAATATATATATATATATATTTATATACATACACACACATGTACATACACACACTTATGTATATATATATATATATATATATATTTACGCTTATTTATTTACATTGGTAATTTGCACTTCTGGTTAGATGCTAGCATTTCATTGGCCCTGTACTTGTACTCTGCTCAATGACAATATAGTTGAATCGGCTGCTGAAAATTCAGCTTTGCCACCAAAGGCAAATATTTTTCCAAAGATTATTATGTTCAGTAAGGCATTATATTTTATTATATATATTTGTATAAACAAAAAATATGAGACAGTCCATTACTGGTTCATGCATGAAAGATGAGGCTTGACTAAATTAGTTGGGGAAGGATGTCCATTTTGTAGAGAACAGGGTGTGTTTATTTATGGTCTCAAATATTCAATAACATTATGAACTATAAAGCAATATCAGCACAATGTTGGTGAATGAAGTTTGTCTCATTTTTGAACTGTGATGTTCAATATATGAATTGTGAACCCAAAATCATGAACTAAAACTAAAACAATGAGTGGAGATTAAGCAGAAAGTGAGAAGCAAAAGCACTGACAGATCTTTAACATGCTGTATCTATTTGATTACTGCACTGCAGCAGACGGAAGTGAACGATGAATTCAGATGCCAGTAGTAAAAAGCCAGTTGTCATTTCTCTAACAGGAGCATGATGTAGCCAAGGCAGAGAGCCAGAAAACAAGCCTGTCACTTTGATCAATGCAGCACGCTAATGGGACGGGGCAGTATCAATCTGATTAAAAAACACACACACCAGTAAAACCTTATCAGACGACTAATGGATATGAGGCTGCGCCATCACTGTCATCAGAGTTAAATAAAGAACCCCCTCCAGAGTACAGCAGTGTCAGAAACACACTCCCAGATGAAGCCCTCACCAATGTCTTACTGGATTCATAAGCTCAAATGCCTGGTATAGTATTGTCATGATCACGCCAGGTTCTCCATCATTCATTCAACCATCAAAATCACCAGTGTACCAACTAGAACTTAATTTCCCATCATCCTCTCTGGCACTCAATCACACACACCTGATAATCATCAGACCTCATCCCCATCACCAAGAACAGAGAACTTTTCCAGGTTACGTATGTAACCACGGTTCCCCGAAGGGAACGAGACGCTGCGTCGAAGCGCTTTGGGAACACCTTCACGCTCTGAATCACATCTGTAATCAGTCCAATGGAAGGGCAAGACATCACAGGCAGGTGACATAATCAATCAGGAAGCTTAAAAGCACGTGCGGTGGAACTGGCATCAGCTTCTAGGAATGAAGCAAGCGCTGGCAGGGTTGCCGGAAGTATGGCACCGAGAAGGGACTTAAGGGACGTACCCCACTCGAGGGTACAGAAACACTTTGGCCATGCTAGTCGCAAAGTCAAGAAAAGAAGGAGCCACTGAGAGGGCCTGCAGATCCCCAACTCTCTTTAGAGAAGATATTGCCAGAAGAAAGATAGTCTTTATAGTGAGATTGCGATCAGAGATGTCCTCAATCGGCTCGAACGGAGGCTTACAGAGAACTTCTAACACCACAGCCAGGTCCCACGTGGGGACGCGGGATCGTACCGGAGGCCTCAGCCTCAGCGCACCGCAACTAGGGGGTGTCTGCCCACTGATTGGCCACCGAGAGGGGCGTGGTAGGCCTCAATGGCCGCCACGTAGAACTTCAGGGTTAGCGGAGAAGCGGGAATGCAGGAACTCCAGCACTGTACCAACTGGGCAGTTAACTGGGTCGACCTGGTGGTCCCTGATTGAGATGCCCAGGAATGTGCACTGCTCTCAGCGAGAGGAGTTTGCCCTGGGACCACACAAGGATCCGCCATTGCGGCTACCACGCCCCTCTCGGTGGCCAATCATTGGGCAGACACCCCCTAGTTACACGTTTCCTCTGCAGTTGCTTTAATGGCGGATGTGTGTCTACCTTTGAGTGCAGGTGATGTAAAGTTGCTTTGCAATGATTTGTATTGTGAAAAGCGCTGTACAAATAAACTTGACTTGACTTGACTTGGTGTGCCAGCTTGTACAAGGGGTGCGAACGCAGACCTACTTGGTGGTTGATATAAGTGGCCACCGATGTGTTGTCGGTGTGCACCAACACATTGTGATCTCTTAGGTCTGGGAGAAAGTGTCTCAGTGCTCGAAACACGGCCAGCATCTCCAGGCAGTTGATGTGCCATGTCAGATGGCGACCACTCCACAAACCGCGGGCAGGGTGGCCACTCATGACTGCTCCTCAATTGATGAGGGACACGTCCGTCACTAGCATTACGCGGCAACAAGAAGCTCCCAGGACCGGGCCCTGAGACAAGAACCAAGGTTTCCTCCATATGACTAAGGCACGTAGGCACCTCCACGTGACCTTGAGCATGCGAAGTGGGTTTCCCCTCGGGGAGAACCCCTTGGTCTTGAGCCCCCACTGTAGGGGTCTAATGTACAGCAGGCCAAGAGGTATCACATTGGACTCAGCTGCCATCAGACCCAGCAGTCTCTGAAACTGCTTGACAGTGAGTGACTGGCCTTCTCTCACTCTTTTGACTGCCATGAGGATCGACTCGATCCGATCAGGGGACAAACGTGCCTGCATCGTGGTCGAATCCCACACCATGCCTAGATAAGTGACCCTCTGTAATGGAGAAAGCACACTTTTCTAGGCGTTTAATCTTAACTCCAACTCTTTCATGTGAGCGAGAATGACATCTTGATGCCGAACCGCTGCCTGCTCTGAATGAGCTAATATCAACCAATCGTCGATGTAGTTGAGTATGCGGATGCCTTAGAGTCGCAACGGAGCCAGAGCAGCATCCACACACTTGGTGAAAGTGCGGGCTGAGAGTGCAAGGCCAAAGGGAAGAACCCGATATTGGTAAGCTTTGCCCCCAAAAGCAAACCTCAGAAACTTCCTGTGATGAGGAAGGATGGAGACGTGGAAGTATGCGTCTTTTAGATAAATCGTGACAAACCAGTCCTCGGACCTGATCTGAGACATGACTTGTTTGAGTGTGAGCATCCTGAATTTCAGTCGCATGACTGAGCGGTTCAACAGACGCAGATCTAAAATGGGACACAACCCTCCATCCTTCTTTGGAACAATGAAGTACCGGCTGTAGAACCTGGACTCTCTTTCGTGCGGAGGGACCATCTTGATGGCCTCCTTCCTCAAGAGCGTGACAACTTCTTGTTCTAGTACCAGAGCCTGCTCAATGTGGGGGTAACACCTACCAATGTGGGGGTAACCCCACTGAACCGAGGCGGAGGAGAACCAAACTGGATTCTGTATCCTCTCTCTACAGTACGCAGGACACATTGAGACACATTTGGCAGTAGTTTCCACGCTGCCAAATAGTCTACTAGGGATGACCCCGTTTAAACTGAGGTGGAGGAGAACTGGATTCTATAGCCTCACTCTACAGTGTGCAGGACCCACCGAGGCACGTTAGTCTACTAAGGGAATCAGTCTCTCGTGACTGACCTCTGGTGTAATCAGAGCGGCTTATGGCGTAGCCGAACAGGCCAGAAGGCGCAAGCGGGGCGTCGAGGAGGAAGACCCTGTCCTTTTCCTTCATATCGGACAGGGTCAACCACAGATGCCTCTCTGCTGCCACAATAGCTGCCATAGATCTCCCAATGGCACGGGCGGTCTCCTTGGTGGCGCAGAGAACAAGACGAGCGGTTCTCCTTAACTCTGTGATGTTCTCAGAGTTAATCTCCTTGCCCTCGTCCAGCTCTTTAAGCAGATCTGCCTGGTACGCCTGTAACACAGACATTGTGTGCAGACACGCACCGGCCTGACCTGCTGCCACGTACCCCTTGCCCACCAGCACTGATGTTGTGCGCAGCGGCTTGGAAGGCAATGCCGGAGACTTTAAGGACGATTGTGGGGCAATTGAGGGGGCGAAACCTCATCGACGCCCTCCACATCAAGCACGTCAACCTCCTCGAGGTTGACTGACAACACTAAATAAGACTCACAACACAGAGGACTGACACACACAAATTGCTGAATGACAGAAAGCTGATGCCGGTTCCACCGCACGTGCTTTTAAGCTTCCTGGTCAATTACGTCACGCCACCTGTGACGTCTCGCCCTTCCATCGGACTGATTACACATGTGATTCAGAGCGTGGTCACGCTGAAGGTGTTCCCAAAGCGCTTCGACGCAGCTTGAGTTCCTGAAGGGGAACAGACACCATCAGGCTTTGTCTGTAGTTACAAACCTTTTACCTGCTACTTACTTGCCTGATCACTATACAATCCCTGCCGGTACGAGACTCGAACCCACAACCTTTGGGTTACGAGTCCGACTCTCTAACCATTAGGCACACACACATTGCTGTGTGTGTGTGCGACTTCCCCTAAAGTCTACTTCTACTTGCCACAATCACTATTCTACTTACCTCTTCCAAGTCAATCTTCTGTTAGCAACAAACCTGCAAGTGCTCCTCCAGATCTGTCAAAAAAGTCTCTATATTAACCACTTTAAAGACCTAGGGGTTAGAACGCAACACTTAAATATGTTTCTGCTGCTGGGTAGAGTGGAAGAGGTAGAAAGAACCATGTACACATTGAGAATCGCTACTATATTAATCTCAAGATGAACAACAAAACAGTGAGTGTGAGTTATTTACAATACAACAAAATATAAATGTCAAAATTAAAAGAAAGACAATACAATTAAATTAGGGGAAAAGGAACTAGATCGGTGCCAAATTAAAGAAACAAATACAGCCATAAACTACTCCCCAACCCTCTAACCTATCTAACAAAATCTTTGGCATATATGACACACTAAATAGTCATTTCAGTCTAAGTCTGTATGTGACAGAAGGCCAGACCAATCCATCAGAACCAACACTCACAATCCATTCCAAGAACTTGTTGATGTTTTACGTAATACTCTTACCACTTCCATCTCTTCACAGACTTCAAGCACTTCAGTCACTCTTCCAGAGGCCCGTTTCAGAAAGGAGGTTAAGTGAAAACTCTGAGTATGCTAACCCTGAAATGAGGGAAACTCTGGGTTTTCTGTTTCAGAATGGAAGGTTTGTCAAACCCGAGAAAGCAGGCTAACCCTTACGAAAAAGAAGTTTATTCAAGTGTGCTATTAGTATACTTTTAAACTAAAAATAGGAAAGTATACTTTCAGTCTACTTTTTATGTACTTCTCAGACGTGGGCTTATGTACTTCTCAGAAATATACTTAAAATGACATTTAAGTATACTTGACTTATACTTAGATAATCTGTGTTTTCATTGTTACGGTAGGGGGTGCTATTACACATCTTCTGTACAGAATTAAAAAAAAAAAAAGTAAAGTAAAGTAAAGTAAAGAAGAAACCGAAACAACAGATGCTTCCACATGTAATCTAACACAATCAGACATAAAACAGCATCAAAACTGTGTAAAGTTATGGAATAAAATGTCGACCAATGAATCAATGAATGAATGATGCAGTTATATAGCGCTTTTATTGTGTATTGTTGTACACCCAAAGCGCTTTACAATCATGTGGGGGGGTCTCACCTCAACCACCACCAGTGTGCAGCATCCACTTGGATGATGACCAATGAAGAGGTAATACTGACTGTCAAGTTTTGGGGTGTCGATCGACTCCATCTACGCTTTGATTATCATTCTGAATCCAATTAATAGTCTTTTTTCAGCATTTTGTTCAAAATGTTGTTTGTTTCTTTATTTTTTTATTTATAAAACTTACGCCTAGTGTTTATAAAAAAAGAATGCATGAAGCTAGAATAAAATGTTTTTGTTTACAAGCAGATACCCTGTTCTTTTGCTGTTTTGTATGTTCAGATATTCATATAACAAAATATATACAAATTAATACCTAAATAGGGACATAGTAGTATAAAGTAAGATGTAAAATTCACTTAAAGAAAACTTATGAGTATACTTGCAGTATAAAACTACTAAACTAGTAGTTTACTGAGACTGTACTTCAATGCTACAAGTATTTAATTAGTAATCTTTCAGTATACCTATAAGTTCACTTTTAGTATAGTTGCAGTACAATGCTCAAGGGCACCTCAGTCGTGGTATTGAAGGTGGGAGAGAGCACTGTACATTCACTCTCCCCACCTACAATCCTTGCCGGTACGAGACTCGAACCCGCAACCTTTGGGTTACGAGTCCAACTCTCTAAACATTAGGCCACGACTTCTTCTAACCATTAGGCCACGACGTGAAGTATACTTAAAAATATACTTGAACTTTACTTAAGTATGCTTAATAAAATAAACTTGAAGTATACTACTTTTGGGTAAGGGAAGTCAAGCCTATTTCTGAAAAAGAGGTAAGTAAGGGTGCTTTCACACCTTAAGTCACGCGCGAGTAAACTGTTGTCTCATTGGTCAAAGTTCCACAATTTATTTTCCGGGATTCCACTCAGCTGTCACGGCTGTCATGCGTCAGGATGGAACGACAACAGCTTTTTTTTTTTTTAGCTGTCCTTATATTAATTTATCATTTGGAGCAGGAGTCCAGGATTCATTGGGGAAACATTTTTAAAATGCACCTACTAGGAAGAAGAGCAATAAGACGGCATTATAAAATGAAAAAGTGCGCTTTTTTATTTTGAATGGCGAAGACATGCTCACCCACAGACATTCACAGGTTCATTTTGAAGTATTAGCAAAACAACAAAGCTAATGCTTTTCACGGAACTTACGTAATTACCCATTATACATTGTGATATAGCCTGGTTCATTGGTCCGTTAGATCGTATTGCTTTCTCACTACAACCGAACCGCTCCAGAGTTCGTTTTCAATTGAGCCGGGACCACCTCGTTCAGGTGATCTCGGACCGATTGTTTTGGCGCGGATCCGGGCGCGATTGCCGTGTTCACATAGGCCCAAACGAACCGAGCTAAGGGGGGAAACGCGGCAGGTTCCGAAACAACGAGCCAGGTGTGAAAGCACCCTTATACTCAGAAGCAGTTACCATGCTCTGTGAAACTAACCTGGTTGGGAGCAGGTTTTCTTTGTTAAACCCAGAGTTTCTTTCGGTCTCCTCCCCCTTTTTAAAGCATAAGCGATGTTTAAATACCTCATTCATTCATTCATTCACGCTGCAAAAATGCTTTTCTTAGTGATCATTTTGGAATCTAAATTAAGTGCACAGTGTCTACATTGAAACAGGCACTGAATGATATTTATTTAATATGTCAAATGTTTGTACAGGAATGAACCCTACACCTAATGAACCTTTTACCTGATTGTATTATGTTTTTTTATACTTTTGCCTGTGGGATACCATGAAAATTATTATTAGTTCAATAACTTACAGTTCTGCAACTTTTTACGTTTGATATAATAACAGTGATTAAGAACTAAAGTTAAGAATTGACTCGGAAGTATGCAGACATCTTTTTGTCGGGTGCTGTTGCCATGGTGAATCATAATTTCGGAACTCCATTGATCATGGCTTTTCATAGTCATGGTGCACGCGCTAAACGCAGAGTCAACCTACTCAGAGTTGATTGAACTAACTCAGTTCAGCTGTTCTGAACCCGAAAACTCAGAGTTTCTCATCTCAGGGTACGTCAACTCAGAGTTCAAGTTTCAACTGTTGGTTGAACCTTCTTATTGAAATGGGCCCATGAACTTTTCCACGACATTCTAATTTATTGAGATGCACCTGTACTTCATCTACTTCAATCCAGTGCCCTACTCTGATTCAGTGGAGGACTGTAATGGCTTCCTACTCCAATGGTCCCTAGCGTTGGAAATGCAGTGCTTCTCAGCAGAAAGAGCTAAAATCTTTTTCTAATATCTTTTATTCTGTGTGCAGAATGGTCACATTCTGTAATAATCTGCAGTAATTGGAATTAGGGTGGCTTAGTTATGCAGTCACTTGATGCATTCTTCACGCAGTTCCGCAAGATGTTTGGAAGACCTGCTTACGATACCACAGCAAGTTAAAAGCTCATCAAAATTTGTCAAGGAAATAATGATACACTTGATTATTCAAGTTCAGGATTCTGTCCACTGCAAGTGGATGGAACGACCCAGCACGTATATCGTCACAGCTGCAACTAGCAGCTTACGATAACACCATGGATTCACACCAACAATTCATCCAGCTCTCAATCCGGTTCGCCTGTTACATGAGTAACTCTCAAGAATAGCAACCATCAGCTTCTCCAGAACCAGAGTTGGAACCAATGCAAGTTGCTGCATTTCATTTCTCAGCACCTATGCTTGTGTTGTGGAGCTGAAGGACATGTTAAATCAGTGTGTCCCATATGACCACCACTACCAGTGGTGAATGTTGTTTCCCTGCCTTCAGTAAACCCCTGGCTACCACTCTAAAGCTTTGATGTCTCTTTTACAGTCAACACTTTACTCGACTTTCAGTCAGCCAAAAACGTAAGCTTGATCTTCTGACAGAGAGTACCCGAGATTAAGGAAAAGGAAGGAAAAGAAAGGACGTGACATGTGGTCAAGTATGGTGTCCCATACTCGGAATTTGTGCTCTGCATTTAACCCATCCACACAGCAGTGCAAACACACAACAGTGAGTAGTGAACACACACACACACACCGTGAACACACGCCGGAGCAGTGGGCAGCCATATTTCCCGGGGAGCAGTTGGGGTTCAGTTCTTGCTCAAGGGTCTCACCTCAGTAGGGGTATTGAGGGTGGAAGAGAGCGCTGGTCATTCACTCCCCCCACCTACAAGACAGACTCTCTAACCACTAGGCCATGACTGCCCCCAAGAATAACCCTGCTCATCTGTATATTTCATCCAATTGGAAAACCATTGGGGAGTGGTGTTACACTATCACGCTTCTGCACGCTTAATAAACAAACTCCAGCTGGTCTGTCACCGATGTAGTTTTGGTTCCTTGCCGCTGTCGCCTCTGGCTTGCTTAGTTGGGGACACTTAATTTCCAGCGATATCGTCGACTAGATTGCACAGATACTATTTAAACTGAACTGAGCTGGATGATGACATCACTGAATTCAATGATGAACTGCCTTTAACTGAAAATTGAGTGTTTACTATTGTCATCTTGCATTATTACTATTTTCATTACTATTTTCCTAATTAATGCTGTACAGTTGCTTTGACACAATCTGTATTGTTAAAAGCGCTATATAAATAAAGGTGACTTGACTTGACTTGACTATCACACCTCTGGTCCTGGAGAAATCCACCACTGACGTGATTCTATGGTGCCCCTGGCTTGTCTGGCATAATCCTGTGATTTCCTGGAACAACGGTGACAACCTGAAGTGGGGCTCCACCTGCCATGCAACATGCTTTCCATTCCTACCTCTCTTGAAAAGACCAAGTCCAGCAGTATTACCGGTATTTTCCACATCCATTGAAAGCCCATTGAACAAACAATCTGTGGATATTCTGGCCTGTTATGCCCACTTTCATGGTGTCTTCCAGAGATGAGCCTCAAAATTATCACCTCATAGACCATGGGACTGTGCTATCAACCTGATTCCTGGTGAACCAGTGCCCAGAGGAAAAATCTATCCAGTTTCCATACCTGATCAGCAAGTTATGGAGGAGTACATGTATGGGCAGCCCGGTCTCATTGTTTGTACGTAGGTATTAGTAAGAAAAGTTTGCAAGCACAAAACATAGATTTTTATATATTTTGACTGATGCTGAAACTTACAATTTGGACATATTACAAAATTTATTTCTACGTATTTACAGCTAAAAAGACTTTTATATCATTATATTTGTATCAACGCATTTTTATCATTTTTGCGATTTAGATTTTTAGACCCCTTAACCTACCCCTAAACCTACCCATTTTATAGTGAATATAAAAAGATATAAAATGTCATAGACCAAAATATGCAGGGAAATGACCATTTTAGTAACAATATAGCATTAAAAATAGATATTTTGAGTCACTAATATCACTCCTACCACTAAACCTAACCCATAACCATTTCTTAAATATACATACAGTAAAAAAAAAAAAACATGACAGAAAGATAAGTGCAATGACAATTATTTATTTATCGCAAAAATGTCAAAAGCAGTACCAAAACTAGTCCAAATGACGATGCATTGCAATCGCAGTCATCTCTAATGGGATACAAGTTTTGTGTGAGGTGCATAGCAGAATTTAAGTTGCTAATCACTGAAAATATTATCCAGATTTTTATCCTGACCCACGCATTTCTCATTCAAACACACCTCACCAGAAACACATGTCGCAATCTGTGACAAAGCAGGCGAGAGCCAATGAGCATTCGATTTCACTGACGTAAAACCTATTGTAAAGTTTCTTGAAGTGGCAATTTTTAAATTTTTAACAAGCCCATCAGTATTGATGCTTATGGCCTTCACGCTCAAGATGGAGATGCAGATCGCTAAATAAATGCTTAAGTTTAGGACTGCTCCTCGCATTTGTATGGTTTCTGATGATTTGGATTACAGCGCACAAATAAAATTGATTCCTTTAGTAATTATGTTGTTTTTTTTGGTGTATTTTATGGTACTATTGTCAGTCACAGCATGTTGGAGAAAACGCCTTTTGTGTCCCATGGCAAATAAAGTAAATATTACATGATAAGTAATGGTTAAACGATTGCAGACATTTTATTCATTTTAAGGGTTTTATGTGTAGACTTGTTTATCATTATGTATTCTTTGAAACGAGTTGGCAGCAGAAATCACACAGAACAGAACGAAATATTATCATTTCACTGCTCCGTGTGTGTGTTCACGGTGTGTGTGTGTTCACTACTGTGTGTGTGCACTTAGATGGGTTAAATGCAGAGCACAAATTCCGAGTATGGGTCACCATACTTGGCTACACGTCACTTCACTCACTCACTCACTCACTCACTCAC
>NW_015540852.1:328955-332221 GCF_001515605.1 Sinocyclocheilus anshuiensis | reverse complement strand
AAAAAAAAAAAACATGACAGAAAGATAAGTGCAATGACAATTATTTATTTATCGCAAAAATGTCAAAAGCAGTACCAAAACTAGTCCAAATGACGATGCATTGCAATCGCAGTCATCTCTAATGGGATACAAGTTTTGTGTGAGGTGCATAGCAGAATTTAAGTTGCTAATCACTGAAAATATTATCCAGATTTTTATCCTGACCCACGCATTTCTCATTCAAACACACCTCACCAGAAACACATGTCGCAATCTGTGACAAAGCAGGCGAGAGCCAATGAGCATTCGATTTCACTGACGTAAAACCTATTGTAAAGTTTCTTGAAGTGGCAATTTTTAAATTTTTAACAAGCCCATCAGTATTGATGCTTATGGCCTTCACGCTCAAGATGGAGATGCAGATCGCTAAATAAATGCTTAAGTTTAGGACTGCTCCTCGCATTTGTATGGTTTCTGATGATTTGGATTACAGCGCACAAATAAAATTGATTCCTTTAGTAATTATGTTGTTTTTTTTGGTGTATTTTATGGTACTATTGTCAGTCACAGCATGTTGGAGAAAACGCCTTTTGTGTCCCATGGCAAATAAAGTAAATATTACATGATAAGTAATGGTTAAACGATTGCAGACATTTTATTCATTTTAAGGGTTTTATGTGTAGACTTGTTTATCATTATGTATTCTTTGAAACGAGTTGGCAGCAGAAATCACACAGAACAGAACGAAATATTATCATTTCACTGCTCCGTGTGTGTGTTCACGGTGTGTGTGTGTTCACTACTGTGTGTGTGCACTTAGATGGGTTAAATGCAGAGCACAAATTCCGAGTATGGGTCACCATACTTGGCTACACGTCACTTCACTCACTCACTCACTCACTCACTCACTCACTCACACTCATATTAAGTAAATGAGTAAACTTCATTTAATAATGCAATTGAAAACATAATGCCATAAATATGACAACTGAATACAAAATAAAATGTTAATGCAGTGATTTCAATATTCATAAGGATTAATTTGTAAGTCTGTGAAGTTGTTCATACATAAATAATTTACGCTTTAGGTGTCGTCAATACGTCAGGCTGTATGTTTCAGTGTCTGTGCAAATGTAAGTAAATGTACATTTTGTAGAACCACATTTTACGTAAAATACATACGAATTCTCATGAGATCATGTTGGTATGGGGCCCTGAAACAAGGATACATCTGTCCATCAACTTCCCCTGCTGCTTCCTGCTTTTTTTTGTGGCCAATAAAGATGTGGCTTGCAGCCCTGCACTGATTACGATCTCTCAATAAAATCACTGTCAAGTTTCGGTATCTTCTTCTCTTCATCCCTGCTGCACTGCAAATGTCGCGTGGAGCAACACTTTTCAGCAAGCTTGTCTCCATCCATGTGCTTATTTTTCAAGGAAACTCTCTACGGCGGAACAAAACTTCGAAATTGGCAATCGAGAGCTTCTGGCCATCAAACAAGCTCTCGAGGAGTGGCAGCACAGGCTGCAGGGAGCCCGTCATCCATTTCTGGTTCTAACTGATCACTGCAACCTGGAATATCTGCAAGTTAGCAAATAGCTAAATCCAAGACAGGCCAGAGGGGCTCTCTTATTCGCCTGGTTTAACTTTACCATCACCTGTCATCCAGGGCCAAAGAACTCCAAAGTGGTTAAGCTACCCACCTGTATGCAACTGAAGAGAATTCATTCAGAGAATTTAGATTGCATTCTACCGTCCAAGCAAATTGTCAGTCCTATCCAGTGGACCCTGGACGAGAGGATCACCGAGGCTGCTGCTACTGAGCCAGCTCTGCCGGACTGCCCGCCACTGCTGCCAGAAAAAACCTACATACCCACTTCACAACAGATTCCTCTCATCAAGTCAATCCTCTCCTCTGTTGGCAAGATCAAGGAAATTGGATGCTTTCTTCTAGAAATGACTTGCAAACTCAGGTGTCACAAAGCCACTCTCAATGGCACACAAAGCTATTTGACTTTCAACTGTGATTAGCTGTGCTCATTCTTATTAGCTCAGCATGAAAAGAGCTTTCCTGGAGCATTTCAGTCCATAATAGTGCAACTGAAGCAAACAATCAACAATGGGTAGCAAGGCACTGTCAAAAGATCTCCAGATTAAAGTTGTGGACAGGCACAAGTCAGGAGATGGATACAAAACCAATTTTTCAAAGGATTTATCAATGCTTAGAAGCACAGTGAAGTCTATTATTAAGAAGTGGAAGGTATTTGGTTCAACACAGATCCTCCCTGGATCAGGATGTTGCTCCAAACTGGATGAAAGAGCTTTAAAGTTTTATGTTTAAATGTTCGCCGGTTCCCGCCTCCTTCTTCCCGATCAACAAACTATGTTACATTGGTTGCCGAAACCCGGGAGAAAGGAGGGACACGCTGTCAGAGAGCCCTCGCTGTTGAGGGGGATCGCGGTTGTGGCATCACAGATATTTTCTGTACTGCCCCTTTGTTTACTTTCGTTTTCTCTGTCACCGCCCTCCAACTAAAATACATTATGATTGGAGGTGAGGACCAATTAAGAGGAGGAGTATATGTATATAGGGCGAGGTTTAGAGACTGGAGGAGGTTCGACTGACCAGAATCTGTCCCTGCGTCTCAATGTTCAGACCAGGCCTGGATTTTATTTTGTGTTTTGGTTCTGTTTGTGCGCGGCAGTCGTCCGCGAGGGGCTGTCGCGCTAGTTTGTGTTTATTTTATTATTAAAGTTTTCTTGGAGTGTTCGCCGGTTCCCGCTTTCTTCCCGAACTACGAACTTTGTTACATTGGTGCTGAAACCCGGGAGAAAGGAGGGACACGCTGTCAGAGAGCCCTCGCTGTTGAGGGGGATCGCGGTTGTGGCATCACAGATATTTTCTGTACTGCCCCTTTGTTTACTTTCGTTTTCTCTGTCACCGCCCTCCAACTAAAATACATTATGATTGGAGGTGAGGACCAATTAAGAGGAGGAGTATATGTATATAGGGCGAGGTTTAGAGACTGGAGGAGGTTCGACTGACCAGAATCTGTCCCTGCATCTCAATGTTCATACTATCCATCCTAAATAGTATGTGAGATTAGAATAAGTGTGTCCCAAAGCATAGTATGTTGAAAAGAGTATGTCAAAAGTCCCCGGATGGTCTACTATTTCAAATCGATTTTTGAAGTGTGGATCCATGCACACTCTAATGGCTAAAATTGCCCACAATCCATTGCGCTTTGGCGAAGGATTTGGTCCAGAACTACAAACACGAATAAAA
>NW_015540852.1:325836-328707 GCF_001515605.1 Sinocyclocheilus anshuiensis | reverse complement strand
CTTTGGCAAATGATTCGGTCCAGAACTACAAACACGAATAAAACGCGTTAGAAAAACTACAAACGTGGTGGATGCGCGCGATCGACGGTTAGGTAGAGAGGTTTACATAAAGGGGTTTGAGTTACTAATAATCAACATTTAACCTGGGGCCTGTACCATGATGGTAGATGAACAAATTCAGAGTTACAAGATTAGTTTCGAGTTGACAAAACCAAACCACTCCAATCTGGCTTTGTTGGTACCATGATGCTGATCATCAACTTTCTTTGTCAACTCAGGCTTTGATCCTGAGTTTGTAGAGCATGTGCACATGAATGTGTGACATCACTGGTGAACAGCCAATCACGAGCCTTGGTTAAAGGTTAAAGGTTTTGCTAAAGGTTAAGAGATTGAAGAATATGATGAATTTAAATGCATTTACAATGAAAAAAGTACTTGTTCATGAAAGAGGACAAATAAAATAAATTATCTTGCTTTATCAGTGCAGTCAAAAGTGAAACTTGTTATATATACAGCGATAGAGACTCGAACATGTAAGGTCACATAGTCATTTTTAAAGCATTATCTATTAATTCTACAGCTTATTTATATTACATACGATATGTATATATTAACATTCATTGAAAATAAATTATTTATAATAACTGTTAATCTAAAATTGCTTGTGTGTAATGGAATAATATAAATTGTGTAATTATATAAATCAATAAAGTAATTATCATTAAAGCCAGACATTTTTTTAGTACTAGTGACCTTTAATTTGGAGCAAGTAAAACTGGGGGAGTGACTTTTTTGTGTCAGACATGTGTCACTTTGCTCACATCTGATTGGTCCAATTTAGTTTGAGATCTCTAACTCAGAACATAACCTGCCCCGGAGCAGGTTAGCCGTGGAGTGTAAGTTACTATGGCAATGAACGCTGCTAAAAGCCAAGCCACTTTCATGGTACCTAAAACCCAGGATTGGTGCATACTAGACTGAAATTTACCTGGCTAGCCAGCTAATCCAGCTTCATGGTACATGCCCCTGGTAAAAAATATTTATTTATTGTTATCCGTGTTATCTCTTACCCAGAACATAACCTGCCCTGGAGCAGGTTAGCTGTGGAGTGTAAGTTACTATGGCAATGAACGCTGCTAAAAGCCAAGCCACTTTCATGGTACCTAAAACCCAGGATTGGTGCATACTAGACTGAAATTTACCTGGCTAGCCAGCTAATCCAGCTTCATGGTACATGCCCCTGGTAAAAAATATTTATTTATTGTTATCCGTGTTATATTCCATCTGCAACAGCAATGTGAATTTTTATAAACATCCATTTGGTCGTTAACTTTTAAATGCATCATAATGCAGAAAATATGAGCAGAGTTCTCCGCATGAAAGACCCGCGACTGGCAAATCAACAAGCTACTTCTTTTCTCTCCAGTACGGTAGGAAGTTAAATTAAAGGAAATGTGGAGGATGTTAACTGTGACAAGATGATTGACAGGCCAGTTTACAGTGACAGGGTGCGTGTAACAGGTGCGACAGAGCGGTCCTTTAAAGACGCAATTGTGTGACGTGATAGTATGTCCCAAAGCTTGCCTACTCTTCTACTACACACTCAAAAGTGTGTACTTTTTATTCACCAAAAGAGTCCATACTTTAAGGGCGTAGTATAGGTAGGCACATTGAGACGTGTGTTACGTTCCCTTTGGAGGCAGTCCTTGTGGGTGGATCTTTCGAAGTGTGTGTTTCCGGGGATGGTGGTTAGCATGTTTCGTCTGTACACCGGCGAATGCCTCTTTGTCAATTCTGGGATTGAACTGGAGTTTCGCACCTTACTCCCAAAATCGGTGACTTGGAGCTGAAAAAAAGGAAGGAGCCAAGACAGGCTGACGCCGCCGATGTTCCCGAGTCACTCTTAGGGTGGGTTGCACCAACAAGGATTAAGCTTTAATCTAGATTAAATCAAGGTTTATCTAATAATTCCGTTGCACCAAACTTTAAACCTTGTTTAAAAATAAGTAGGATTACATTTAAACCATCATCTTGATCCTGGATTTAATTTATATTTAAGATAGATTAATTTTAATCATGTTGCTCCATAATTTTAAACTCAGATTTAAATCTCAATTAGGGATTAATTTAACATTTACAGGTGAGGAGGTTTCAATTAAATAAAGTGCACCTACAGTTACAATTATGTGGCTGATTAAACAAAGAAAACAATAGAGGGTGTGTTGTGAGGTCTCAGGTGTTTATAACAAATAAAAAGGAAGATTTAAGCGCATTGAGCCAGCAGACTGTGGGGGTCTTGGCAGCCCGTAGTAAACTCGCGTCTGCTATCGAGTCCGGGATGTTAATCCGTCACTCATCTCGGTGCACGACAAAGAAAACAGAAATATACTGTATAGCATTTAACGGCAGCGGTGATGATGACGTGAGCGCCAATGATCGTGGCCACGCCTCTCGTTTCTCACGCCCGCCTGGATGCTTGGCGGCGATCAAACGGACAGGGCGGCGCTGTCATAAAACATACTCCATTAATTGATACTATAAATATATTTCCAGGATTATGAAATCCGTATGCACTGCCAGAAATGTATTCATTGCTTGCTTGATCAGCCGTTTGAATAACGATAGCAGTTTATTAAGACGGCAGATATTTTACAAGTTTATTTCCTTTTTTGACACGAGCAACTTTTTATGTCAGAAAGAGAGTTTGGTAGTAAGCAAAGAAAAATTAGGAATATTAGCATTGTTCCTGTTTAATTGCAATGGCGAAATCCATCATGGCGGAGAAAATTAATCGTAGATGGAGGTTTTAATCGCAGGTTAAAGTTCTAATCCCTGATTTGTTAATCTGTGTTTAAAATTAAGTGGTGCAAC
>NW_015540852.1:324386-325594 GCF_001515605.1 Sinocyclocheilus anshuiensis | reverse complement strand
CGGAGAAAATTACTCGTAGATGGAGGTTTTAATCGCAGGTTAGAGTTCTAATCCCTGATTTGTTCATCTGTGTTTAAAATTAAGTGGTGCAACACAACTCGATTTAAAATAAAACCCAGATCAACGCATCCTTGATTAGCTCTAAACTTTACTTAAATTAATCCTTGTTAGTGCAACTCACCCTTAGTCACCCGTGCTGCCAGCTTGGTCAGTGTTCGCTCTAACCACAGGCACACATACATTCATTGCAATAATTTCTGCATATTTAAAAAGTGCTGTTTTGATTTTTATTTTGGTTTGTTTTATTCGATTATTTTTCTATTTTTTTAAGTGGAATTGTGGTGTTTAGAGATCTAAAAACTTGTCCATATTATATTAACAATACCTCATTAAAAACAAAGAAAGTTGCATACAACTTTTCCTGTATTGTTGCCTTTGTTCTATCGTTAACTCTATTGTATGTAGTGGATGGTTTTGTTTGTCTGATGTACTATCCAGGATGAATGCTTTCGGAGGCTTTCGGAGAGTCAAGTAAAGTCTGAGTGCAATCATTGTTAAGAATGGTCTTGCTGTTAGCGTTATCACACGGGTGACCCGGGTTCGGTTGCTGCTTCAAATAGTGTGTTTTTTGTGTGTGTTTGTTAACTTTTGTTATATTTTGGGACAAGACAACCACCGTTAGTTACACTGTGCTGAGGAGATCGGGCAGCAGGAAGGAGCGGAGACAGCCGGTGGCTGCCCGAGGCGGTGGTGCTGGAGCGATTGTTCAATGGGTGGGACAGAGAGCTTGCTGCCGTGCTCATGGGTCAAGGAGGGGTGGCTGCCGTCCGAGAGGGAGCAGAGGAGTCGGCGCCATTTACCGGGAGGCTGGAGCCTGCTGCCATCCGCCATGATTGGGGAGGAGCAGGGAACGGAGGACTCGCTGCCGGCTGCCCTCGACCAGAGGAGCCATCGCCGTCCGCCAGGAGGGGGAAGTAGAGCGCAGAGAGAGTCTCGAGGGTACCCCCCATCCTGCGAGGGGTGATGGGGGTATGTGACAAGTGGTGCGGGGCCGAGAGCTGTGGGAGCGTAGCGAGGCCGGTGGAGTACATGATAATGAGCGATACCTGCGCCACTCACCGGCCTCTAGTCCCACGGAGGAGCTCCGGAAGGATAAAAGGAGGAGTTATGACAGTGAAGGACGAGAGAGGACCAGGCCTGGACTATTT
>NW_015540852.1:319006-324329 GCF_001515605.1 Sinocyclocheilus anshuiensis | reverse complement strand
TATATATATATATGCCCACTACCACGAAGGGGACCTTACCACTAAGAACAGACTTCAATAAACCAAGTAAAAAAAATCCCTAATGAAATGACTTGGAAAACAGAGTTAGTACCCTGAAATGAATCCATCTGAAACAAATGTGCGGTATAAACCACATATGAGAAAAATATATGTCTACAGGGACATGCGACACCTGCGCCACTCACCGGTCTCGAGTCCCACGGAGGAGCTCCGGAAGGATAAAAGGAGGAGTTATGACAGTGAAGGACGAGAGAGGACCAGGCCTGGACTATTTGTGTTGTGGTTTTATTATGTTTTATGTGGCAGTCGTCCATGAGGGGCTGCCGCATTTTGTGTTTGTTTATTTATTATTTAAAGTTTTATGTTTAAATGTTCGCAGGTTTCCGCCTCCTTCTTCCCGATCTATGAACTTTGTTACAGGAAGGTTGCAAGAAAAAAAGCCACTCCTCAAGAAAGGCCACATGCAGACTCTTATACCTTTTGTTCTTTAATATTTTGAATTGTTTTTAGCTTTATTTTTTGTTTTTCATTTAAATGTTAAGTTTTGAAATTTTGTTGTATGCAATTGTCATTTTTATTTAATTTCTATTTTTAAAATGTGTATAAGTAGTATTTATAAAGTTTTAGCTTTTAATTTTGGATGTTTTTAGTTGTTTTAATACTACAATTGATTGCTTCTGTTGTCCTCATTTGTAAGTCGCTTTGGATAAAAGCGTCTGCTAAATGACAAAATAAATATGATCTCCATCTAATCTGGCTGAGCTGGAACAAATTAGCATTTTATTGTGAACAAATGCAGTGGAGTGAAAGCATTATATAAGATGAGAGATTCCAGAAGTATCTGATCACATGACCACAGCAGGGCCCAGTGAAATGTTAAAATGCAGGGTTAGGGGGGAAATATGATTATTTCAGTATAAAATCATTATGTCTATGGATAGTCATTCTAATGACATAAAAACAAGCGAGTGAGTGTGTGTGTGTGTGTGTGTGTGTGTGTGTGTGTGTGTGTGTGTGTGTGTGTGTGTTCTCCTACCTTAGCAATGATGCTGCAGAGCTGCGGCCCGTCCTGAGTTAAAGACAGCAAGTTACTGATGGCAGTACTGATGGCAAAAACATTATCAGAATCTTCAATCTGACAAATCAAAATCTGTGAAAAAAGACAATTAAATGTCACTAATGGTTGTCGACTTTCTAGTTATATTTCTGTAGACCAGAGTAGATCTCACTTAATGTTTTAATATAATTGTAAAGCAAACCTATATGATACGTTCTAACTGCCGTCAGTAAAATGTAGATTCAGACATCTTTATCTATTTGCATAAAAAAATTGACAACGAAATAGACTTCAAAACAATAAAAATGGCTTTTCTACTACTACTACTACTACTACTACTACTGCTACTACTGATAATAATAATGACAT
This sequence comes from Sinocyclocheilus anshuiensis, assembly GCF_001515605.1. Classification (NCBI taxonomy): domain Eukaryota; kingdom Metazoa; phylum Chordata; class Actinopteri; order Cypriniformes; family Cyprinidae; genus Sinocyclocheilus; species Sinocyclocheilus anshuiensis. The sequence continues at coordinate 322,882 of NW_015540852.1, read as the reverse complement.
CAAGGTTTTTATATTTCAAGATGTTAGTGTGAATAAACAAACAATAAAATAATTGTCAACCATATTTACTTAGTGTCACATTAAAACATTTTTATCAAATTCCTTTGAGTGTAGTTTATAGTGAGAAGACTATTTTGCCTTTATTTTACTTAATAAAATAATATTGAACACAGACTTTTTGTTGTGGTTGTAAAATCTTTGTTGTAATCTGACCAGTTTATCACAGCAAGAAATTTCACATTGTGGCAGCGAGTAAAATCAGGCTGTCTGTTAAACTTCATAACATTACACATGGAGTCACACATTGACTCCATTGTGAAAAAGGCCCAGCAGAGGTTGTACTTCCTTCGCCAGCTGAGGAAGTTCAACCTGCCACAGGAGCTGCTGAAACAGTTCTACTCCGCCATCATTGAATCCATCCTCTGCACTTCAATAACTGTCTGGTTCAGCTCAGCTACCAAATCTGACCTCAGAAGACTTCAGAGGGTAGTCCGGACTGCTGAGCGAATCATTGGTACAACCCTCCCTTCTCTCCAAGAACTGTACTTATCCAGAGTGAGCAAAAGGGCTGGCAAAATCACTTTGGACCCCTCACATCCAGCACACTCTCCTCTTTGAACTGTTGCCATCTGGTCGACGCTACAGAGCACTGAGCACCAGAACGACCAGACACAGGAACAGTTTCTTCCCTCAGGCAATCCATCTCATGAACACTTAACAATAACTGTGGAACACACACTATTTATACACTCATACACTTATTTATCTAACACTCATACTCAGTCTACACCTAAAATTTGCACATAATATACAGTACCTGTACATACAAAACTGTCTATTGTAATATACCTGCACATACAATTGTCGATTTATATATTTTTATTCCTTATTTACTTGTTCTATTTTTTATTTTTTATTATCTGTGTTTTTTGTTCTGTCACTGTCATTCTGTTACACTGTGGAAGCTTCTGTCACGAAAACAAATTCCTCGTATGTGTAAACATACCTGGCAATAAAGCTCATTCTGATTCTGATTCTGATTAAAACTGCAGTTTTAGGTTGAATGTTAAAATCACTTGTTATTGTTTAGGAATAATGAATGAATTCTAACTGAAGCAAATTAAAATTCAATAATGATCAGTGAAGACCTATTTATAGACCCATATGTAGATCTATTTAAGCAACATCTTAGCATCATGTAGTATAAGCCTATGCTCACCTGTATCTCATTGGCCAGTGCCATGTCAATCATATGGCTAAAGGAGTCACTGACATCAGTAAGGATCTCGTGAATGGCCTCCTTCATGGATTTGAGGAAGTATTCATCCTCAGTATGAAGACACCTGAGTAAACACTGTCAGTTATACGTGATCTGATCTTCACTATGAGAACTTCAAGATAATGAAAATAGGTGTAAGATGCTGTGAGACGGTGTGTTGAGTTCTTCACCTCTCAGTAATGACATTCAGCTCCATGCACTTCTCCAGCAGTGATTTCTCATTCTGCCATGAGAGATGAGCACAAAGAAAATCAAACATTCAGTACTTTAAAATATTGAGTAAAACGTTTTGCAAGGTGAGAATATAAACCACACAATTTGGATTTTTTTTTTTTTTTTGAGAATAAACTTACATTCACATTTACATCATTTAGCAGACTCTTTTACACAAAGCAACTTACAAACGAGGACAACAGAAACAATCAAACCAACAAAAGAGCAACAACAATATGTAAGGTCTGTGACAGGTCCCAGTTAGTCTAACGCAGTACCACAGTTTTTTTTTTTTTAATAAATCAAAAGAATGAAAAGTAGATAGAATAGAAATAGAATAGAGGGAGCTAGTGTTAGAGGGTCAAGTTATTATTATTAATTTTTTCTAATAAATTAAAAGAAAACATGCAGAATAGAAAAATAATAGAGAACTCTGTTGGAGGATCAAGTTTTTTTCCACAATAAATAATAAGAAAACATGTAGATAGAATAGAGAACACTAGTGTTAGAGGGTCAAGGTTTTTTTTTTTAAGTAGATAGAATAGAAATAGAATAGAGAGGGCTAGCTTTAGAGGGTCAAGCATTTTTTATAATAAATAAAAGAAAACAAGCAGATAGAATAGAAATAGAATAGAGAACGCTAGTGTTAGAGTCACAGTACAAGGTTGCATATAGTTCAGAAATTACAAGGAAGATACAATGAATCCAAACAATCTTTAATGAATCCACAAGATAATTGAACACCAACGTTGAGCAGAGACGACCAATGTGTAGACATAACAGTACCCGACAAACTGAAAGGGCAACAAGCATGAACTTAAATACTCTTAGAAACCAATGATAATTACCGTATTGACCCGAATATAAGACGATGTTTTCTTCTTGGAAATACATCTGAAAAAACGCGTTACCAGTTTTTACCATACTTTCAAAACAAAAATTAAAATAGGAAAAATATGCAATATTAATATAATTGAAGACAAAATGTGTTTTACTAAGAAAAAACAAGATTTGTTTTTTAAAAAGCCTTTTTCCAAAGGGTACATCTGGAAAAAGGGGGGTCGTCTTTTATTAGGGCCAATACGGTAAATGACAAACACCTGAATTGAATGACAACCTAATCTGTAATCTGACAACAAATAAAACTATGGAAACTGTGCAAACTGAAAAAATCTTAGTTTAGTCGTGTACTTAAGCCCAGTGTTTCCTGTGTCTGGCGTGCTGTGTTAAACATCGTATCCGGATGCTACGTGTGTGTGTCTCCTGGTTACCCTGTGTTTTCCCCAGTTTGGACTAGTGAAGACTGTTTTCCTTCAACTCCTTCGTCTCCGAGCTCCTTCATTCCTCCACAGTAGCAGTTGTGACAGAACACAGCACCGACTAAATTGTTTATTTGCGTTGTTCCCCTCCGTTTATTTTTTTGCGTTTTTTCAGTGTTTGTTTTCTGTTTTCCCCGTGTGCCCCATGGATTCCCTTGCTGTAAAGTTTACCTCCCTCGCCCGCAAGGACCTTTCCCTCTTGGAGTATACTGTGGAGTTCAGCCAGCTCGTCGTTTTAACGGTATTCGACGACGCTGCGCTGAACTCCCTGTTCTGGATCGGGGCCAACTACTACCACCCTATCGACCTCCCAGACATCACGGGACTGTGCTGGAGGGAGGCAATCATCCGGTGCCTGGAGAGCGTCTACCCCCAATCCAGAACACAGCCAGACCCAGTGCCCAGCCCACCATCTCCCCGCTGCGCGGAGCTTAAGCCCGAGCCCACTGGTGACGGAGAGCCCGAGCCCACTGCGACCGTCGAGCCATCGCCGCAAGGAGCGACAGAGCTGAGGATCGCTGCGGTGCCGAAGCTGCTGATGATGTCAGACCAGGTGCGAGAGCCGGCTACAATGCCCAGCACAAGGGAGAAAGCCGTGGACAGAGTGAGCGCGGAGAGGAGCTCCGCCCCCTGCACCGTGGCTGAGGGTGAGCTAAGAAGGGATTTGGGTGAAGGGAAAGCGGAGGAAAACTTAATTGACTTATATACCGACCTGCCCCCTTTCCTCCCTCCTCTTTCGGTGACCTCTGTCCCTCCCGTTCCTGAGTTTAGCCCAGATAGGGCACCTGTTCCCACGTCCAGCCCAGAGAAGGCTCCTGTTCCCACGTCCAGCCCAGAGAGGGCTCCTGTTCCCAAGTTAAGCCCGGAGAGCCCAGAGGCTTACAAATGCACACCGACCCACCCACTCCAGGCTCCTCCACCGCTGTTGTCTGTCAGCCCCTCTGCTCATCCTCAGCCCACCATCATCGGCGAGCTCCGCCGGTCTGCCATCTTCCATCGTCACAGTGGCTGCAGAATCCCTGGCCTCCATCTCCAGCCTCTAAGTCCCGGGCTCCGCCTCGGCCC
>NW_015540852.1:315547-318849 GCF_001515605.1 Sinocyclocheilus anshuiensis | reverse complement strand
CCCGCCCCCTCCTCTCTGCAATGGCCCATCAGTCCACTGGCTCCACCGGGCTCCCTCGTCCCTCCGGCTCCGCTTTTGTCTGTCGTCGACCATCCTTCATCTCGGGAATCCACTCCTCCGGCTGCGCTTCATCCCTCCATCCCTCCGGCTCTGTCAGGCTCCTCCTTCCCTTCGGCTCCACCTTGGTCCTGTGTCGCTCTGGCTCCACCGCGGCCTTCCGGATCCCCACCTCCACCTCGGTCGCCGGAGCCATCAGTTCCACCTCAGCCCTCCAGATTCTCCCGGTCGCCCTGGCTCATCGGCTCTCCGTCTCCACCCCGGGCTCCTCCGACACCTGCTCCGCCACCGTTGGTTGCCCCCCTGGAGTTGTCAGCCCTTCCTCCTCCATGGCTCCTCCCTCCGTCAGCTCCACTGTGGGTCGCCATTATGGCTGTGGCCTGGGTCCTCCCTGGCGCCGCATGCTCCAAGTCCCTCCTGTTTCCTCCTTGGCTCCTCCCTCCATCATCACCTCCCTGGACTCTGTCCGCCGGCCCCCTCCCGGGTGTCCGTCCTCCTCCTGAGCCTTCTCCCAAGTTCCCAACCGTCCCTCCTTCTGTTGTTTCTTCGGCGCGAGGACGCGCCTTCCTGGAGGGGGCGATATGTCAGAAATATGGACTGTATGTGTTGTGTTTTTCTTCCCATGTTCCTTCCATGACCTAGTTTTCCCTCGTGTGACATGCCCATATTTAGTTTTCTTCCTGTTCCTGTTCCTATTGTGTTTCATTGAGTCCAGGTGTGTCTCGTCATCCCCTCGTTTAGTCATGTACTTAAGCCCAGTGTTTCCTGTGTCTAGCGTGCTGTGTTAAATGTCTTATCCCGATGCTACGTGTGTGTGTCTCCTGGCTACCCTGTGTTTTCCCCCAGTTCGGACTATTCAAAGTTTTCTTTCAACTCCTTCGTCTCCGCGCTCCTTCGTTCCTCCACAGTAGCAATTGTGACAGTTAGAGGGTCGAGTTTTTATATAAAGTAAATTAAGGGCATCAAGTAGATAGAATAGAAATAGAATAGAGTGTTAGTGTTAGTGGGTGTAGTTTTTATAAGAATTAAAACGAGAACAATTAAGGTGAAAGTCAGTGAGTGATTTTGTGCCTCTTTGGGACAGCACTATAATGTGCCGTTCACTTGCAGAATGCAAGCTTCTGGCGGGCACATCATTCTGAAGAATTGGATTTAGGTAAAGGGGTGCAGAGCCAGTGGTTGTTTTGTAGGCAAACATCAATGCCTTGAATTTAATGTGAGCTGCTATTGGTTGCCAGTGCAAAATGATGAACAGAGATGTGTCTTCTGCTCTTTTCAGCTCATTAAAGACTACTTTTGCTACAGCATTCTGGATTATCTTTAACCATAATAATAATCTTTAACCATAGATTACATCTAAAATATAATGCTTTTTTTGTGTAAATTATGGCTTCTTCAGTGTGAGTCTATGGGATTTTTTTTTTTAAATGGTGCATCTGATCACTACCTGTACACTCTCCTCAACAACACACATGATTTAAAGAACCATTCTTTAATGTTGTACATTGTGATAATGTATTATCCTCCTAATAATCCCCATCCACTTGATTGGCTCTGTCTCTCTCTCTCCTCTCCACCTGTAGCTAGTGTGTGGTGAGCGTACTGGCGGCGTTGTCCTGTGGCTGCCGTCGCATCATCCAGGTGGATGCTGCACACTGGTGGTGGTTGAGGAGAGACCCCCCCATATGATTGTAAAGCGCTTTGGGTGTACAGCAATACACAATAAAGCGCTATATAAATGCCTCATTCATTCATTCATTCATGTCTGGTGCAGGGATTTGTTATAGTAATAATAATAGTGTAATAGTAATAGTGACATTACTAATAATGATTAAGCAGTTATGAATCATAAATGCTTCCGTACCCCTGCAATTCATTTGGCTATAATCAGAAAAGTTATTTTCCACCAACCCACTAAACCGATCCCATTCATTAAACTGCAAGTGGGATACGTAGTAACTTTGCAAGTACTGTACATGTCAACTAGCAGTCATTAGAGTACTAGTAGACTGTTAATATCTGTTCCTCTTCAGGAACTCGAGCGGCGTCGGAAAACGCTTTGGGAACGCCTTCTGTGACCACGCTCTAAATCACATGTGAAATCAGTCCAATAGCTGGGCGAGACGTCCCGGGCGGGTGACGTCATGGCCAGGAAGCTATAAAAGCACGTGCGGCGGAGCCGGCGTCAGCTTTTTGTCATTCAGCAAGCGCGCTGTGTGCGTGTCAGTCTGATATCTGTTTGTGAGTCTTATTTAGTGTTGTCTGTCACGAAATCCCAAGACAAAACCAAACACCTAAGGGGCGAGCAGGCAGCGTTCAGGACACAGTTTGTTTGTTGTCTGCTTGGGCGCGAAGCACAGTTGTTACTGCCTTCCTAACTACCAGATCCGGTGCCCGCTCTTGGGGTTTCGGAAGCCCGCGCTGCGGTCCTTCCCACTGGGGAGAGGGCGCGACGCTCCGCCTGTCTTTCTCCGAGGAGATTGATACGGAGGGCGTCAAAGAGCTCGCCAGTTGCACAAGCATCAGTTACACAAGCATATTATGCCTGATATTATAATGAGCAGCATTAATAGGGAGCAGAGCTCGCGCAGTCGGCTCTCGGGGGGGGGATTGTGCTTTTTCCGCTGTTAAGTGCTCCGCTCTCACCGGGCACGCTCGAGGAGTGTTCTAGCAGACGGGTTGGAGACGGCGCTTCCTATCTCCACCCATGTTCCCCAGATCTAGAGCTCGTTCTCGAGGCTTGGAAGCCCGCGCTATGGTTCTCTGAGTGAGTGTTGCGGCCAACTTTCTCTGAGGAGATTGACGTTGTTTGTGTGACTGAGCGGCTCGCGTGCTGCCGAGGCAACGCATATATTACATCATTTCGGTTTTTGATGTGACTCTTACTACTGTAGACCGTATTTACTCGTCTGGTTGTTTGATTGCATTTAATTCTGAGGAATAAAATGAAGTATTTGTCTGACTATGAGAAGTTAGATATACAGGGGCTCTTGGGATATAAATTTCTCGAGTGAGAGCACAAGTTAACCTGTCTTCCTCTGAGGAGGTTGAGGCGGTCAGCAGGGGCTGCTGGGCGGAGCAGTCCCAACCCACCGTGTTCCAGCCCCTCATTCTGGGGGCCTCACTTCTCGTACTCCGCAGAGTCTAGAGACAGAGTGGCGCTCCCAGGCCAAAGGCTTCTAGCGGAAGGCGGGTCTGCGGACCGTCATTCTCGCTGGATAGTCTTCGTCGTAAATGTCCTGACG
>NW_015540852.1:313837-314725 GCF_001515605.1 Sinocyclocheilus anshuiensis | reverse complement strand
GGAAGAGAGGTTCACACCGCATTACACGGTGCCCGTCTCCCCCCAGTGCCCTCGGGAGGTCGTTCTGCCAACACTGCCGGTGTTCCAGGGCGCAGCGGTCTCCAGTGAGCGTTTCTTTCAGTTACCGCCTGGCAACGTAGCAGCACTGAGAGGCTCGCGGCCTACTGCCAAATTTGTCTCAATGGGTCCTGCGTACTGTAGAAAGAGGCTACAGAATCCAGTTCGGTTCTCGTCCGCCTCGATTCAACGGGGCGTCCCCACTCTAGTGGGTGCCGAGCAGGTTCTGGTATTAGAACAAGAAGTAGTTACTCTCTTAAAGAAGGAGGCCATCGAGGTGGTCCCTCTGCACGAGACAGACTCCGGGTTCTACAGCAAGTACTTCACTGTTCCGAAGAAGGATGGGGGGTTGCGTCCTTCATGACTCAACCACATCGACGATTGGTTGATGTTAGCTCAATCAGAGCGGATGGCGGTTCGACATCGAGATGTCGTTCTCGATCACACAAAAGAGCTGGGGTTAAGATTTAGCACCAAGAAAATTGTGCTTTCTCCGGTACAGAGAACCAACGACAGTTGCGAGAGTAAGAGAAGGCCGGTCACTCACTGTCAAGCAGTTCCATACTTTTGGGTCTGATTGCAGCTGCGTCCAACGTGATAACTCTTGTCCTGCTGTACATGAGACCCCTACAGTGGTGACTCAAGACCAAGGGGTTCTCCCCAAGGGGAAACCTGCTTCGCATGCTCAAGGTCACGTGGAGGTGCCTACGTGCCTTAGACATGTGGAGGAAACCTTGGTTCTTGCCTCAGGGCCCGGTGCTGGGAGCTCCTTTGTTGCCGCGTAACGCTAGCGACGGACGCGTCCCTCACCGGTTGGGGAGCGGTCATGTG
>NW_015540852.1:294358-313827 GCF_001515605.1 Sinocyclocheilus anshuiensis | reverse complement strand
GGTCCCAGGGCAAACTTCTCTCGCTGAGAGCAGTTTACATCCCTGGGCATCTCAATTTGGGAGCAGACATCCTATCGAGGCAGGGGCCGAGGCCCGGGGAATGGATGCTTCACCCCGAGGTGGTGAAGCAGATATGGAGAGTGTTTGGCCAGGCTCAGGTGGACCTGTTGCGACTCTTATGACATCGCACTGTCCCCTCTGGTTCTCTTTGACTCATCCAGCTCCACTGGAGAGCGTTCTGGAGAGAGTGCGCCGGAACGGGGCCCGTCTGTTGTTAGTAGCCCCGTTCTGGCCGGGCCGAGTATGGTTCTCGGGCCTGATTTCTCTCCTCGACGGCGCTCTATGGGAGATTACTGTCAGGAGAGATCTCCTCTGACAGGTGGAGGGCACGCCGCCGCCCGGAGTTGTGGAAGCTGTGGGTGTGGCCTCTGAGGAGGCACAACTCATAACTTCCGGTCTCTCAACCAAGGTTGTTGAGACCATCCTCAATCCAGAGCTCCCTCTATGAGGAAACTGTACTTCTGCGGAGACCGCCAGCCCGACCCAGCTAACTGCCCGTTTGGTACAGTTCTGGAGTTCCTGCAGGCCTGTTTATCTGCAGGGTGGACCCACTCCACCCTAGAGGTCTTTGTGGCGGCCATTGCGGCCTACCACGCCCCTCTCGGTGGCCATTCAGTGGGAAGACACCCTCTTCTTACATGTTTCCTCCGCGGTGCGCTGAGGCTGAGGCCTCCGGCCAGAGAAGCTTATGCTAAGTGGTGGATCAGGATGCTATTACATAGCCTCGAGTCCTCTGATCTCCCCTCTCAGGTTACGTATGTAACCATGGATCCTCAAGGGAACGAGACGCTGCGTCTCGGTGCCATATTTCCGGCATCCCTGCCGGCGCTTGCTTCATTCCTGACACCGGCTCCGCTGCACGTGCTTTTATAGCTTCCTGGCCATGACGTCACCCGCCCGTGACGTCTCGCCCAGCTATTGGACTGATTTCACATGTGATTCAGAGCGTGGTCACAGAAGGCATTCCCAAAGCGTTTTCCGATGCAGCGTCTCATTCCCTCGAGGAACCATGGTTACATACGTAACCTGAGACGTTAACTGTTAATAGACTGCTTAATATCTGCCAACACTTTATTTTGATGATCCACAACAGACATTCCACTGACTACAAGTAACTTTGCAAGTATGTCAACAAATTCTACTAAACCTAACCCTATTCTAACAGTCTACTAATACTCCAGTGTAACCGATTATGTCATCAATAAAATATGTTTGCTATATGTGATTAAAGCCTTTATGTTTTTAAATGTAATTGTACATGCTGAAGACACATCTGTTGCTTATTTCTGAATGTGTCCTTTCGTACCTTCTGCATTTCTGGTGGGGCATTTCTGGCCGTGCTGTACTCTTGGATGAGCGAGCGCACGTGACAGTTGACCCTGATGGCTGTGCTGTGGACCCGCTGCCAGCGGCCTTTCTCCAGCCGCTGGAACATCTTCCCCAGCTCCGTGCTGACCACCAGCGCCCTCTTCAGCAGCGTCTGCAAGTTATCACGAGTGACGTGCTCACCAATGGCACCTGCCCCGGATACGATGAGCTCACCTGGAGTGTCTTCATCCACACCGATGGGTTTAGACTGCAGAACGCACATGCACTCCACCTCAGTCATGTGCCGTAAGTCTTCCATCCAGCGTTGTACCGAGTCCACCTGTATGGCATGCATCCTGCTGCACAGACATACACGACAATGTCAGGTCATGTACATTTCTGTACATACATGAGCCTTTGACTGTAGAGCCCGTAAATGATTCAAGCCTTACAACTGAGGTCTCGAACTTAGTCTTCAATCAAAAGTTACAGGTGGGACCCTAGCAAGCCTTTGGGCATACATGTAAATATATGTAAAAAAAAAAAAAATGTGCCTATGGCATTTCTGCAAAATGGTATTACATTACTTCTTGCATGATCACCACACTTTCTGAGTTAAAAGCACTGAGTTTTATACGAAAGAGAAGAAAGTGAATCTGGCAATGTTTTATTACGTTAGTTGTTGTACATGCCATGGCAGCTCAGAAAGGTTTATGATTTAATGCATAATACATAGCACCTACACTAAACCTAACTGATACTGTTAACAAAAGCAAATGAATTCAAATGCTTTTGCTGAAGCAGCCATGCCATTTTAACTTGCTTCTACAAGTCTTGAGCTTTTATGTCGTGACTTGTGTTTCACAGGACTCATAACCAAGTGCTCTACATCACTAGTGTAATGCAGTACCAGGTGAGCTACAGGGCAAGTTTACTATGTCAAAAAAGCCAAACATATGGAGCTGTTTATGTGATGCAAGCATGAAAAATGTGAAACGTCATTATGTAGTATTGTGAAAGGAACCACCCACATGAAATATGTCTTTATTAATTGATAATCTGGCTCTGTAATTGCTTGTGTGAAAAGGAATAAAAGTTGTTGATGTTTACACTAGTGTTCATTTCAGTAGAGACTGAGGTAAACTGTATGTGCATGTTTTGTGCATGGGTATGGAGTCTTACAAACATTTAAGTAGAGGCACATTTTTCCAATGAGCTAATGTTGAATTTAGAAAGCCTTTCTATGCAAACATATGAGGAGCTCAACAAAACACACTCATCTGTGCTAAATAACTTTGATTAGAGGCATCTGGCTAAGTGATTTTGAGAAACAAGGATATTCCACAGCCTAGAGTCAATTTACATTTATATTCTTTTCATTGTACTTACATGTGGATGTAACTATATGTAGAAGAACCGATTAATGTAAGCAGAGAGGACACAGTAGAGCATGGTAATGATTAAATCAGAAAAAGTGTGGGGATGCACACAGAAATCCCCCACTTCCCCCAGTTATAATGGTTGCTATGCCCCTGATTCTGCTTCATTATCAACCTGAGGTCAATCCAGAGGTCAGGACTGATGTGACTGCAAGCAAGAGTTTAATACATTTCCAGATATAAAATATTATTAAATGGAAAATAAAGGTGTTGTAAATTTGAGCAGTTGGGGAAAAACTCTATTAGAACTAAAATAATTAGCAAAAAAGAAAATAGTATTTTTAACAATATAATAAGATTAATGTTAAAACAAAACAAAACAAAAATATTGCAGATAATGGCACAACAGATACTACCATTATAAACAAGCAAAAGTGTTTTTTTTTTTTTTTTACAATTGGGGTCTAATTAACGATAGTGTTGGTTCTGTTGCACATTTAACAATAATGTCCCTCAGTATAAATGAACACAAACAGCAGTCTCCCAGAGCGTCCCTTCTCCACCAACTCTTTGGCAATGTGATCTAATGAGTGTCACATAGTGAACGAGTGGAACAGGAAACAAATGTCAATGCGACGACCCACAGATTTTACTGGCACTGTGTGCAGAAGCCAACACTGAAAAACAAAAACAGTGTGCATATTCAGTCATTCTTGAGAAGTGGGACAAAACAGGGTGCAAAATTGAAAAAATAAAACCTTGTACTCAGACAAATTAAACTACATTTATGTATCTTATATGTGCTAAGCTACTGAGCTATGCTTTGATACAACCTCCCAACTTTTCTCTTTTTTAACAAAATGTGCTTTTTTTTTTTTACCTTGGACTGTGTAATATAATTTCAGCTTTATCTTGAACAGCATTGAAGATGTTTTTAACATTTCAAAACACATTCTCGTGTTAGCAGATTACACTTTCATGAGAAAACTAAATTGAAGGTGATAATTGTGTTAAATACATTCTATTATTAATCCCTCATGACATTTAAAATTTAAAATATTTTTATTTTTAAACCTAATAGCAGTTACCCTTGCTGGACCTGTTTTGTCCCACGTCTCAAGAATGACTGATTTACACTTATACCACATCCATGCTTTTATTATGTGAAAAAGTCAGATATTTACATTTGATGTTTATATTTTCATGCTTCACAAATGGAAAGTTATAAAGTGCAATATCTCTAAAATGTCTAATTATATACACAAAATGATTATTGTTTCAGGGCAGAAATTTAAAAATTACTGTTATATTATTACAGTGTGTTACAGCTGGCCATTTTGAACAAAGTATCAACCAGCACAAACAATTTCTGTGAGAAAGGCCTCTTGTGAATGGATCATCATGATAATGGGTTTATTTGAATGAATGTGGAGGAAAAGCTGTTCTACAGCACAAATATTTACATTTCCACCCATTGATGGGTCAGAAAGTGCTGCGCTTTTATTCCCGTGTACAGTGAGGTCAGAATAATTCACTGCACTCCGCTAGGAGTCATTTACAGAGTAAACACACCTGAGAGAGAGAGGAAGACACATTTGCAGTCATGATGACTGGATAATCAGACCAACAACCAACCAACCAACCAAAAAATATAAAAAAAACATAAAATAAAATATATATCTGCTTACGTTCAGAGGACACATCACACTTTCTCTCAGAATAGCAACTTCTACTATGATGAAACATTTTATAATCACCAAAGAAATTATGGAAGATGATTGTGAATTTGGAAGCTGTCTTTTATATTTTATAGTTAAAGCACTGTAAAGCTGCTTTAACACGATCTGTATTGTATAAAGCGCTAAATAAATAAAGGTGACTTGACTTGACTAGTTTAAAGTAGGGGATTTTTAAAGCACTGCTTCTTCAGTAACACTTTGGTATAGAGACCAGTTCTCACTATTAACTAGTTGCTTATTAGCATGCATATTACTAGCATATTGACTGTTTTTTTTATATTTATGCAGCACATTCTGCATGAACATATTCTTCAGTTTATACATTTTTAATCCTACCCATTACCTAAACTTAACAACTACCTTACTAACTATTAATAAGCATTAATTAGGAGTTTATTGAGGCAAAAGCCATAGTTAATTTTGAGAAGTGGACCTTAAAATAAAGTGTGACTGCTTCTTCGTATGCCACGTCACCTTTAGCATCCTCCTTCAGGCGTAAGACACTATACTCTCTCACTCTAAGATGTGCATTGGGAAGAAACGCACTACAAATATATTGAATTGAATATTGCCCTATATTTTCTCTTATGCTTGAATAAAAAAAGAACATTATGTCACAATACACCTACAACCTCCACATCCTGGCCGATTAAAGCATGCGTTTCTTCCCAACAGACATCAATTATTCATCTGCTCTTGTCAGACATTGTGTCTATGTTTACCATTTGAAATGGATCATCTTTCAGAATAAAAATTGAATTTTCTACTCAGAGACGATGCATATGGAGAAAAGTCTGAATCTTCATGTCAATTTCTTCACTTGTTGGTCAAACGGAAGATGCTTTTGGATTAGCTGTCAGTCGAAGCTCCTGTATTATTCATGCGTGTCCTGAAGTTATTCTGACTCACAGTGCTTCCTCTTTGTCATTAACATATTGACACAATCATATTCTGAGTTTTTTGGCCTGTTTTTGAGTGACATCACAGATGAAACGAGCTGAAGCACTGTGATGACATCATATCTGACACTATGTGCAGGCGTGCTGTTATATCACAGGTAAATCTTGTGTGTGTGTGTGTGTGTGTGTGTGTGTGTGTGTGTGAAGCACTGTGATGACATCATATCTGACACTATGTGCAGGCGTGCTGTTATATCACAGGTAAATCTTGTGTGTGTGTGTGTGTGTGTGTGTGTGTGTGTGTGTGTGTGTAAACAGATGGAAAGTCCAGTGGAGCACAGAAAAGCACCTGTCCAAACTACTGGTGTGTGCGATGCTAATTGTTCATCAGGGGTGGAAGGCAAGCTCAACTCACAATGATTCAGCATCACCGTGAACATGAATGAGCATCAGACTCACTTCCTGCTAAACCTCCACCTGCTGTCTGATGGAGCGATGAGCCGTGAATCACACGGGCTTCAGTTCAGGCTGCTCTCTTCATTCATATGAGCACATATTTATATTTACACATTTTGAATAAAGGAAATGCTTTTGTTTGTTTTCTTCTTATTGTTCTTACCATATAATATACCCCCAGTAAAAAATAAAAGAATAAAAAAAAATCCTTGTTAGCTCAAGAACATATATTGCCTATCTCCGTTTTTTTTTTAATTTAGAAAATCATAATATGTTGCCAACCAGTGCATATATTTTCAATATTTTCATCCTTTTCAGTACATATCGACAAATTCACCTTATATATGCATTTATAGAGAGTGAATGTGTCTATATGTTCTGAATATATATATATATATATATATATTGAAATGTGTATTTGAGGAGGCAGACCACGTTAACAAAAAAAATAAAAAGATTTTAGGTCACAAATATTTATGTTCTGGGCATGTATTTATGAGAAACTTTGGTGTGATTACCGTCAGTGACAAACAAACATAGGTAATCACTGACTCTGACCTGCAATCTGAGCCTGTCTCACTCTCAACAACACACATCAGCATCTATTACTGCACATTACAATGGGAATACTGTCTGCTTGTGTTTCTACTTCCTCTTCATATCCACCTTATTTTTGTAAGTAAGCTATTTTTTGTGAATGTGCGAGACATCCAATTCATTATCCGCTGTAGGTAAATCACTAGAAGAATAACAAAGTGCCGAAAACGGTAAAACTATTTAGGTTACAAACACATTCAAGTTACAAGCAGCTGCACCTGATTTTATGTTATCAGTGGATAAAATAACAGCCACCAAGGAATGTTTAGTGATATACTTCTTTTGCTTATTTTTTAATGCCTTAATTTCATAGAGATAATGAGGCATGAAAGTCCACTTACATCTTTCCAGAGATTGAAGAATAGCTGCTCTGTCTGGAACTCTGTGGGGTCGCCATTCTGACTGCGTCCTCCTTACTTCAGCATAGCACCTACAAAACACAATATTAACAGACTGAATGCAGGCCATCATGAAGAGCTCACAAAACGCTAAAAACACCAAATTTCACCATGTTTTGCAGCAAGCAGTTACACTGACCACTATGTACTAATATAATATTTACTGTATATAAGCCTGTCTGCCTGAAGAGAAATTAATTAATTAATTTGATCAAGCTTGGATCAGAAAGTATCAAAACTGGGTTGTTTCTGAGTGACTGACTGATCTACAAATTGCACAAGAGATGCTACAACAACCACAGAAAAGTCATTGTGGAGATCAGTATCCAGTGCGGGGATTTTTCTGCTGATGATGACTGCATAGGAACCAGTGTGGACCTCATCAAAAGTTGTTAAATACAGCTACACCAGCCAGGACTTCATCTAGACACGTACTGTATAACATCCTGAATAAACCTGCCAGATCTAACAAAAAAAGGTAACACTTCAGCTTGGTGAATTCATATGAACAATTGTGACCCTGGACCACAAAACCAGTCATAAGGGTACATTTTTTTAAATTGAGATTTATACATCATCTGAAAGCTGAATAAGGCAATATTTGGCTGAGATACAACTATTTGAAAATATGGAATCTGAGGGTGCAAAAAAATCGAAATACTCAAAAGTAAAAGAGAAAATCGCCTTTAAAGTTGTCCAAATGAAGTCCTTAGCAATGCATATTACTAATGATAATACATTTTTGATATATTTACGATAGGAAATTTACAAAATATCGTCATGGAACATGATCTTTACCTCATATCCTAATGATTTTTGGCATAAAAGAAAAATCGATAATTTTGACCCATACAATGTATTGTTGGCTATTGCTACAAATATACCCCAGCGTCTTAAGACTGCTTTTGTGCTCCAGGGACACAATTAACTATTAAAGAGTTAATTACTGACTAATTACTGCTGATTGATAGTAAGTAAGGTAGTTGTTGTAGTAGTTATGTTTAGGTACTGGGTAGAGTTAAGGGGATCTAAAATATAGTCATGCAGAATAATAATCAGAATCAGAATCAGAAAGGGCTTTATTGCCAGGTATGTTTACACATATGAGGAATTTGTTATGCTAGCAGTGGGTGAAATGCCACAAGGATCTTCCAAATCCATTCATTACTATGTTTTCAGACCTTAAAACTGATGCAAACTACCACACATACATTTCATACTTATTCAGAGAAATAAGTATCCTCAGTGACAGCGATGTGTAGCGAAACATTTTACACAAATTTAGCTGGTAACGGACAAATGAATGCATGCATGACAGTTTGATCGTGTTTTGACTTTATGCGTTCAGAACACTGCCAAAGGTATTCTGGTAGTGGTTTGGTAAGTGAATAATGCATCAGTAAGTGACACTTTTCTAACTTTGTGTTTGAACTATGCAAACAAATTCCGCAGGAGGAATATAGGGTGGGCCACACCATGACAGATACCAGATATGTTCAGAGTCTTCGTCCAGCGGGACAACAACAGATGCAGCACATACTGAGTCTCCATCCCAGAGAGACAAAAGCGGATTGACCAAGTTCTGAGTCTCTGGCCCAGAAAGGCAGAAAACATACAGACCTTTGCAGCAAGTTTAAGCTCCGGCGAGCAAACCTTCACTTCAAGGTACTTTCATTGGCGTGTTCTAAATATTAGGACCTTCTGCACGTACTCCAGGGTCTCATCTGTGCGTTCCAGATTTTAGGACCCTTTGGTGCTCCAGGAGATCAGCATCTCATAGCGCTTTGTGTTCAAGCCTCTTGAAATGGATTCCTGCTCCTTTCCCCACTGCATTGTTACCCAGTTCAACCAGTGGAAGAAGTCACCACTCACCACCACTGGACTGCTCACTCAACCACAGAGAACGTAAATATCACTTATCCAACCCTCTTTCCAGAGACCCGGGCATTGTTTTATATTATCAGTATATGATTTTCTAATTTATGTTAGATGTTATATAGTTGATTTAATTTAACAACAAATACCATTTATTTGTTTGATTTGTTTACTTATTAGTCTCAGAAAAGCAACATTCTTGTTATTCATTTAGTAGTTGTTTATAACTCTTGTTTATCTTTTGTTAATAAAAATTATTTTATTACACTTATGTCTTCTTTGTGTTTCTAAAACAGTAAGAAGTTCTACAAGTTAACATTATCTCACCAACCTTCAGATAAATCAGCTGACCAACTCCCTCCAGTTTATATTATTTCCAAATTATTGAACAGCCCCTATTGGGACTGTTCTCATGCCGCCATGGTAAATGTCCTTGACTGGTGCCCTGAACTAAGCAAAGGGAAGTGGTCATCTAATGTACTTATAACCACAACTTAAGAGATGGGTGATCCAAAAATCACACTGTCACTGGTGGCATGAGTACCAATAACTACAATAGGAAAACATTTATGCTTTCTGCAATCACATATATGCAACATTGCGATCAACTGTTTCTTTCTGAGTTGCCATACCATTACACCCAGTGCCATATTTAACACCACAGGAAACAGCAGGGAACGTTATACAGCCTTGATAACATTGTATTGTTTGTTGTATTATGACTCTTATGATGTGCTGCGAATGGTCAGTCAATGTAGCTGTTATCTGATTGGCTTGAGTAAACGATGATTGGAGTCCAGCTATTTGTGGATTTGTGTGCATGTATAGCAGCTAGAAATGTCGGAAAAACATGTGCTGTGATCCACAAATGCACAGAAAGCAATCAACAAATTCATTTTGTTGAATTTGTTGTTTTAACAAATTCAAAGTTGTGTTTGTGACAAAAACTTTACATAAATTTGTTTCTGTTTGTCTGTGAATTCATTTAATTGTTGTGAATCTTTATTTGTGAATCTGTTTGTGAATCTCCTTTCATTTATTTGGGAATATGAAATAATTCTAACCCCATACTGGGCAATGCAACCCCATTTCCCCAATCAGCTAAACCCCCACAGATAATGATGGAGGCCTTGACACTTGAGGCACTTCTGTACTGGGACTGATGGCTGGCAGGTGGTCATTGAGAGGCAACAGAGCATCTGTTCTCATCAGCTGAAGGAGTAGCCATCAGTCCATGCAGCAAGACATCAGACAGTCTATAGTGTTTCATCAGACACAGTTTTTCTAGTCTTCTGTAACTTCATGTGTGGGTAAGTGGGTAACATCTGGTTAATGTTGTGTTATTAACACTGTTGTGTTTCCATTTGCTGTCTTGTTGGTAAACAGACAGATTTCGCAATATATGATATGTTTCCCAAAGTGTAACTCAGTGATGTTAGTGTGGTTTAAAGACTCTGTCCAGGTTCATCTCCCACCATTGATCTAAATTGAAGAGGTTCTATTCTTGTCCTGTCCTTTCCTCTATAGTAATTTTATTACTATGCCAAAAGAATATCTTATCTTCTGATTTACTGGCAGAATGCCATCCAGTGACTAAATAAGCTTTAGTGCTCATTCCATGTTATTTATTGATGTATCCCATTTACATTATTCAATTTACACAACCTGCTAACCATGTAGGTCTGTACTCTCTTCTGATTCATTTAATGACATCCTGCAGCAGGATGGTTTGAAGTTTACTCGTCAATGCTGGAAGCTGGTATCTGTGATTTTGGAGTATGAATAATGCTGCCTCAGGACAAAACCAGTAAAAATACATATTTCTGCCCCCCCAGAAAAAAAGGTAACACTTTATTTTAAGGTGTCCTTGTTACACGTTATACTACCGTACTATTATAATAACAATTAATTATGCATAATTACATGTGAGTAACCCTAAGCCAAACCCAAATCCTAACCCTAACCATATAGTAAGTACATGTAGTTAATTAATATTACTCAGTACTTAAATGCATAATTACACTGTAATAAGGACACCTTAAAATAAAGTGTAACCAAAAAAAATAAAAATTAAGGAGTAGAATTATGATATGAGCAGTAACCAATATTATAATATCACTGCATAGCAGTTTTGAAAATGCCCTGTCAGCAAAAACCTGTCCAGCATTTTGACCATTGTCCTATGCTTAAAAAGCAAAACGAAACTAAGTCAACACTGAAACTGACAGAAATGGCTACAAAGTTTGAATTCTGGTTGAGGTGAGATCAGTTGTTACACTCCCTTTTCTCTAAATCTGAACATAGTTGAGTTGTCACGTAGTTTGTCATGTAACAACTTTCATAGAAGACCACCTTACCATTCAGTAATATAAAGTTGTTGCTTGGAGTTTCTAAAAACTCCACAAAAACCTAAAGCTGTTTATAATCAAATCTTGCTGTCAAGTATACATTTACACATAATTACACAAACCCAGATGTGCGAGCTTAAACACAATTGTTGTCACGATCCTATAACCAGTGACTAAAAAAAAACTCACAGAAGTGACAGGACCATGAGTTTCTTTCTAAAACCCCTATCTATACATGTGAACTATGCATATGAACACCCAGTGATTAGGCCTACTGATTTTAATCTCACAGTCCTTAAAGGTCCCATATTTTACACATTTCTGGAGTTTTATTTTAGATTTTGATGTGCTAAGAATATATATTTGCAGTATATGTACCAAAAACCATCTCAATATATTTTTACAGCTCCTTTCTCAGGAGCTCTGATGAGAACAGGTCGATTTTGGCCTGTCTAATTAATATTCATGAACCTCTCTTCTGATTGGCCTGTTGTGTTCTGAGTGACGCACGGCCAGGCCAACCACAGCTAACTAGGGTCAGCCGATGACACAGCGCTAGCTGGAGGCAGCAAAACAAAGAGGTGTATGAAATAATGTCTGTGTGCATGTGTATAAAACAACAAACTGACCATTTATCTGGCCTATATTTATCTATATAACTGACCTAATCATTTGTAATTGTATATACATTGTTGTGATTAACTGTGGCTGGAACAATAATGTAGCTGTAAAAATAGTTGCCTGCTTGAAATTGAAATGTATATACATCATCATGACTAGATAGACACAGTGAGTTTGTCTTTACTATACACATTAGATGTGATCCACCTCATAGTAACAATCCTGTCAGATCGTCCATCCTTTGAGTGAGAGTGTAACGTTACAGGTCGGCCGATCTGGTTTCGTGGTTAAAGTTAACCTTTTCGACATGTTTCCGTGTTGTTGTTGCTCAGCAATGGCATGGACTTGATGTTGTCTGGGGTTTAGCAAAAGGAGAGTGGGACGGTGGGCGGTGCTCGGGGTGGTGACTGAAGGTGACTGTGTAGTTCTGACATCAACTTTTTACGGAAGTCACAACGGTTCGTTAAAAATCACAGCTACTTTAAGCAGGCTGTGTGAATTTTACTGTGGACTGACTGTTTTGAAACTTATATGGTAGTTACATAGCACCTAGACCTCAGTTATCATGAAAAAAGCCAGGAAATTTCAGTTTTGACAATATGGGACCTTTAAGTAGACAGAACAATCTTGGTTCATTTTAACCATCATAAATTGTCCTTCATGAGTCAGATAATGATGCTGGTTACTGTATTTGTGCATGATTCAGCATATCATGAAATGCATTTCATCTATGAAAATCTGTGAATGTGATATGATTTTTGTTGTTGTTGCAAAAACTGCATATACAGTATCCTTCACAGGATGTGCATATGGTTGCATCAGTTTTGATCAGTTTTTCCTACAGTCACCAAACTCGGTTTTGTTCTCATCAAGCCGGAAAATTTTCTAATTTACAGTCATTAGCTACGACCAACAGGAAGTTGGCTATTTTAATTTGACTCTGTATTGGCTCTGTATTTTTGCATACTCCTTCTAGGACAATCATGCAATTCACACCATAATTTGTCAACATGATGCCAATATATTGAGAATGCTAATGGTAAAATTGGAAACAGTAATTTTCTTATATCTTTAAAGTGCATTGTCCAAACTCCTAAACTTTTTACATATGGAGAACAAGTCATTCTGAAGAAACATGCTTAGTTTCGTGAATCTTTGATGCTGTGGGGGCTAACAGCAAATTTTAAACTATCACACATTTTACCTGACAGATGAAGGTTGTAATACTAAAGATGTCCACTAGGTGGATAATATATGGGATAAGAAATCTTTTAAGCCTACTCTTTCTCCTCTCAATTACTATCAGTTAGAATGAGGAATAAATCAGTTAGAATCAACTGAAATGTACTGCACTGTCAATATAGTATTTAATAATTATTTTACAAATGCTTATAAGCAAATGCTTATAAATGTTTATAATCATTAAAATCATTTAAAAATTCTTATAGACCATTAAAAGGGCTTCCGATCCCCAGTTCAGCCCAGGAAGAGCTCCCGATCCTCAAGTAAGCCCAGGGAGGGCTCCCGATCCCCAGTTCAGCCCAGGAAGAGCTCCCGATCCTCAAGTAAGCCCAGGGAGGGCTCCCGATCCCCAGTTCAGCCCAGGAAGAGCTCCCGATCCTCAAGTAAGCCCAGGGAGGGCTCCCGATCCCCAGTTCAGCCCAGGAAGAGCTCCCGATCCTCAAGTAAGCCCAGGGAGGGCTCCCGATCCTCAGCAATGGCATGGATGCGATGTTGTCTGGGGGTTTGGCAAAAGGAGAGTGGGACTGTGGGTGGTGCTCTGGGTGGTGACTGAAGGCGGTGACTGTGTAGTTCTGATGTCACCTTTTTACGGAAGTCACAACGGTTCGTGAAAAATCACCGCTACTTTATGCAGGCTGTGTGCATTTGATTGTGGATTGACTGTTTTGAAACTTATATGGTAGTTACATAGCACCTAGACCTCAGTTATCATGAAAAAAGCCAGGAAATTTCAGTTTTGACAATATGGGACCTTTAAGTAGACAGAACAATCTTGGTTCATTTTAACCATCATAAATTGTCCTTCATGAGTCAGATAATGATGCTGGTTACTGTATTTGTGCATGATTCAGCATATCATGAAATGCATTTCATCTATGAAAATCTGTGAATGTGATATGATTTTTGTTGTTGTTGCAAAAACTGCATATACAGTATCCTTCACAGGATGTGCATATGGTTGCATCAGTTTTGATCAGTTTTTCCTACAGTCACCAAACTCGGTTTTGTTCTCATCAAGCCGGAAAATTTTCTAATTTACAGTCATTAGCTACGACCAACAGGAAGTTGGCTATTTTAATTTGACTCTGTATTGGCTCTGTATTTTTGCATACTCCTTCTAGGACAATCATGCAATTCACACCATAATTTGTCAACATGATGCCAATATATTGAGAATGCTAATGGTAAAATTGGAAACAGTAATTTTCTTATATCTTTAAAGTGCATTGTCCAAACTCCTAAACTTTTTACATATGGAGAACAAGTCATTCTGAAGAAACATGCTTAGTTTCGTGAATCTTTGATGCTGTGGGGGCTAACAGCAAATTTTAAACTATCACACATTTTACCTGACAGATGAAGGTTGTGATGTCCACTATGTCCACTAGGTGGATAATATATGGGATAAGAAATCTTTTAAGCCTACTCTTTCTCCTCATCAGTTAGATCAGTTAGAATGAGGAATAAATCAGTTAGAATCAACTGAAATGTACTGCACTGTCAATATAGTATTTAATAATTATTTTACAAATGCTTATAAGCAAATGCTTATAAATGTTTATAATCATTAAAATCATTTAAAAATTCTTATAGACCATTAAAAGGGCTTCCGATCCCCAGTTCAGCCCAGGAAGAGCTCCCGATCCTCAAGTAAGCCCAGGGAGGGCTCCCGATCCCCAGTTCAGCCCAGGAAGAGCTCCCGATCCTCAAGTAAGCCCAGGGAGGGCTCCCGATCCCCAGTTCAGCCCAGGAAGAGCTCCCGATCCTCAAGTAAGCCCAGGGAGGGCTCCCGATCCCCAGTTCAGCCCAGGAAGAGCTCCCGATCCTCAAGTAAGCCCAGGGAGGAGGTAGAAGGGCTCCAGCCTTAGAGGCCGAGGCGGGGGCGCAGGCCGCGGCCTGGGAGGCTGCTCTGCCATGGCCTCCTGAACTGCCTACACCACCATGTCCTCCTGAGGTCCCTACTCCGCCATGGCCTCCTGTGTTCCCTACCCCGTCATGACCTCCTGTGTTCCCTACTCCGCCACGACCTCCTGTGTTTCCTACTCCGCCATGTCCTCCTGTCCCAGCCTTTGTTTAATAAACCCTTTTGATTTACTTTACTCCGTGTTTCCTCGTTCCTTCGTTCCTGTGTTCCTCGTGTGTGAAACGTGACAAATGTAGAGTGGGAATTATTATATTTATTAAAATTATTAAATGGATGCCGCCTTATTGGGACAAAAAGCCCTCCATACACCTACCCCAACACCAAAATACTTCATTATTAAACGCTCATTATGAATATTATTTCCACTTTTCTAATATTTTCTTCATTGAAAGGGAATGCCTTTCTGATCTAATATTTGATGGGTAAAGGGAGAAGAGTGAGTCCGGTAAACGGCAGATTCGAACTCGGGTCGATCACGTCAAAAAGCTGTTTCTATGTGCCTTACTCACTACGCCACTACAACTGTTATATAATTCGCATCATGTTCAATTTTGTGTGGCCCAACCAGACACTGGTGGGCATAATTACTGTAAATAGCCTATATGTCAACAAGGCTGGCTATTTGCACTTGAAAAACTTATTGAAACAGCACCGTGATATGGGCTGATATAATGTATCGCCCCATAGAAACTTCAAGTGTTCATAAATATATATTGGATATCAAAATTTGGATTTTGTTAGATCATTAGACCCTGCATTAAATCCATCGGCTCATTCCACACTAACAGTGCTTAATAAGACAAAGCACCTTATTTATTAAAGAGGAGCTCACACGTCAAAAAGTAGCAAATATAGGCCCATTTGTTTGCAAGCATAGGACCATTTCCGTTGTGTTGTGCCAATTTCGTTGTGTTGCGATTTGTTTTGCATTGTGTTTTGATAATTTTGTTGTGTTGTGGCTTGTTTCCATTGTGTTGCTGCTTTTTTCCTTTGTGTTGTGCCAATTTTTGTTGTTGCGACTTGTTTTCCATTGTGTTTTGATAATTTTGTTGTGTTGTGGCTTGTTTCCATTGTGTTGCTGCTTTTTTCCTTTGTGTTGTGCCAATTTTTGTTGTTGCGACTTGTTT
This sequence comes from Sinocyclocheilus anshuiensis, assembly GCF_001515605.1. Lineage (NCBI taxonomy): Eukaryota > Metazoa > Chordata > Actinopteri > Cypriniformes > Cyprinidae > Sinocyclocheilus > Sinocyclocheilus anshuiensis. The sequence continues at coordinate 297,854 of NW_015540852.1, read as the reverse complement.
TCCATTGTGTTTTGATAATTTTGTTGTGTTGTGGCTTGTTTCCATTGTGTTGCTGCTTTTTTCCTTTGTGCTGTGCCAATTTTTGTTGTTGCGACTTGTTTTCCGTTGTGTTTTGATCATTTTGTTGTGTTGTGGCTTGTTTCCATTGTGTTGCTGTTTTTTTTCCTTTGTGTTGTGCCAATTTGGTTGTTGCGGCTTGTTTTCCATTGTGTTTTGATAATGTTTTTGTGTTGTGGCTTGTTTCCACTGTGTTGCTGCCTTTTTCTGTTGTATTGTGATATTTCGTTATGTTGTGGAGATTTCTCTGTGCTGTGCACCCTCTGTCTTTTTTCTTTCTCAAGAGCTGTCATTAAAACCACCTACAACATTAATATATAAATTGAAGTAGACAAGTCAAGCATGTCAATGACCATTAGCATTCACTTAATTGACATGTCAAGTGCCATTGAAAATTATCTCACCATTTCACTATAAGAGCCAATTTCGCTGGAATCAAGTGATTTGATATTGTGGTGACTAATGTAATAGTGGGATTTGGGCATTATCGTTAATGTAGCTATAGCTGTACATGTTATGGAATAAAAAAAAGAGAGAAAGTTAGTGACTTGGTTTTAGATGTTCATGTCTTGCAGAAACAAATCTGTACTCAAGTAGTTTATTATCCATCAGGATATCTCTGATGAAAGCTGTGCATTTCAATAAATACTACAGCAGTCTGATTAAGCGCCCCAGCAAGAATTAGATATTTTAAACAAAGAGGAACAAAATCATGCATTCATTGCAAGAAAGGTTACCTCTTAATAGGCCTTCCCAAAAAGGCAATTAATAGTTAATACAAAATTTTCACTGCTGTGTGCTTTACTCACCTGTCTAAAAGTGATCCCCAGAGCTGAAAGAATGTTTCTAAACACAGTCTATTGTCTATTCATTAAAACTCAAATCTATGAACCCAGAAAGAAGAACCTGATGAATGAGCAGGCAGAATGTTCATGATTTAAACCAGAGGACTACTGGAAGGTATGCTTTTCCAGCTATAAACACATTCTTCATTGTTCATTGTCATTGCTCTCACATTCCTGCACTAGTAAGTGGGTTGACTGAAAGTTCGCTGTAGCACTCAAGTTCCACAGATATATTATCTCAAAAACACAACATTAGGCATTAGCAGAGAACACAGCGCAAGGACTGACTGTAAGAGTAGAGAATGAAGAGCTTGTACGGATGTAATCAGTGCCTTTTTCTCTTGCTTTAAACCGTGAGAGTAAAAAGCTCTTAACATGAGGTCCTGATGGCTGAGTGGGCTAAATGTAGCTCATTCCTGAGATATCTGGCCACGCTGTCATGGGATGACCTTCTCTGTTAGCAACAGACCTACATGTTTCAAGATAAAAAACTGCTTAATCTGTTTAATCAGATATCATCTACACTGTGATGAATTGCCTCATTACCATCTCTGCCATCCAAAGCTGATGGATTCCCTCTGAATATCACATGTAGACACATATGGTCTTCTTGAGTGATTGACCGATGAGATGGATTCGGCTAAACTAAAGACAGAGATGAACAGGGCTTTGGTAAACAATCAAATATTCTTATTCTTAGGCTGAATTCTTTACTCTGATTGGTTGGCAGATATATTAAGGGTGTTGATTAATTGTCTGTAACTCCAAGTTCTGAAGAAGGTCCACGCGTGTCGACTGCATTACTGCTGCATATCACTTCACTACAATATTTCTAATTTGTTAAAAAAAAATAGTAATGGCAGCTTGAGGTGTTTTTAATCAGGATGCTTAATATTTTTATGCTTAATATAAATTTGTATGTTTATTTTCACGGTTCACGTACTCATAAGGTTGGACGTGAAAATAACCATATAAATATGTATGTGTGGCAACTGTGGTATAACAAATTACCCAGGACTTCTTGTATGCTAAATGAATGAATGCAATGGCCAAATGGAAACGAGTCATTCCTTTCAAAAACTGACTGTCACAATAAAATATTTTCAGGCAAATGCTCCACAGAATGCAGGTGACGACTCAGTTACATAATCACTGTATCCATCATTACAAATTACTGATGGCCCAATCAACTAAACACTACCTCAGAATTATTTGCTCATGAGTACATGTCCTCAATTGTCAACAAGAGGACAAAAAAGCAAATAATGAAAATTCAACAAAGATTGCTGTCAAACAGACGGAAGGTGAAGCATAATAAATGCAGACCTGCATGTAGTGATGCTTCTGAAGAAGCTGTGGATCAGCAGCTCTCATACAGTTGAGAGGCTTTGAGGCGTGTGGAGAGCAGGAAGGTTAATCAGTTCTCAAAGAGAGGACGTGCTTCAGTAGACCTCACTGATGTGACATATTCAGCCACTGACACATGACTGACTGGACCAGCCTGCTCTCATTGTTTATAAGTAGGTATTCATACATAACATTTACAGGTACAAAAAATATGGATAGACACACAACATGGACATGCTGACAGCATCTAAACCATCAGCAGTATTACAGTTACAGAAATCTAAAATATTAACAAGTCAATTATATCAAAATATATTTATACATTTAAACTTTAGATCCCTTAACCCTATCCTCAAACCTAAATATAACCACTTTACATAACATTAAAAAAAAAACATTGGTTACAAGATATCAATATATAGATGTTTTTGAGTCATTATACCCTCTGCTTTTACTCAACCTAACCCTAACCATTTACCTACAATTATATAGTTTCAAGAAAAATGTAACAGGCAGACAAGTGTAATCACAATAATTTATTCCAAAAACGCAGTACCTCCGCCCTGGCCCCCTGAGTTCCCTGCTCCGCCATGGCTTCCTAGTCTGCCTGCTCCACCATGGTGCCCTGAACTGCCTGATCCGCCATGGGTCCCGGAACGTGTACCGTTCTGGAGGCCTGCCGTCCAGTGTAAGCCAGTCCTGAGGGGCCTCCAGAGCGCCCATCCATTGGATGTTTTGTGGTGCGTGGACGCGCCTTCGGGGAGTGGGGAGTAATGTCAGTCCTGTGGCTTGTGTTTTCCTCCCCCACGTGTTCCATGACCCAGTTTTCCCATGTCGATTGTTTCCAATTTGATTCCAGGTGTGTCTCATCTTCCCCTGATTAAGATTGTATATAAAGTGTGTTCTGCCCATTGTTTCCCGGTATTGAATGTCATCTATCCCCGCTACGTGTGTGTTCCTGGTTCCCTTGATGTTATTAAAGGGGTCATATGATGTTGCTAAAAAGAACATTATTTTGTGTATTTCGTGTAATGAAATGTGTTTATGCAGTTTAAGCTTCTAAAAACATTATTTTCAACATACTGTACATTATTTGTTCTCCTCTATGCCCCGACTTTCTGAAACGCGTCGATTTTTACAAATCTCATCGGTCTGAAAAGCGAGGTGTGCTCTGATTGGCCAGCTATCCACTGCGTTGTGATTGGCCGAATACCTCAAGCGTGTGATGGAAATGTTACGCCCCTTAC
>NW_015540852.1:271124-293229 GCF_001515605.1 Sinocyclocheilus anshuiensis | reverse complement strand
TACAACTTAACCACTGATTTCTAGTCGTGTCCTCTTTTTGAAGACCAAACAAAGTAGTTTCGCTTTCACAACGAAACACACAGCGCCTTCACGACATGGCAGCGGCGGCAACAACAATACTAGTTTGAATAAAGTGAGAATAAAAGTTACGCCTTCTTTCTTTGCGTGAACATTTGGGAGGCGTTATGCAAATCTTCCCACATCTTTATGTAGACATGTGGGGGTGTGTTAGAATGAGCCGTTTTTGGTAGGCGTGGTTGACTCTTAACTTTTATAAAGAATACCTCTTTGGATTTGAGACTTTAGTCTTTGCAATTTTACAGATCTTCTTTATGCACCAAGAGCTTGTAACACTCCAAAGAGAAAGGAAAAATTGAAATCGCATCATATGGCCCCTTTAAAGTCTCTTTGTTCGAAGTATACTCCACGTCTCCTCGTTCCTCACTCCGCGCTCCCTCACAGTAGCAAACGTGACAGAATACCGGACCAAAACAAAAAATAAGCGACCATTCTCCCCGTTTTGTTTTCGTTTTTTTAATAGTCTTTTTTTTTCCTGTTTGTTTCTCCCCGCGGCATGGAATCCGCCGCACGCTTCATTGCCCTAGCCCATAGGGATGTCCCCTTCGTCGAGTATGCCTGGGAGTTCTGCGGGCTCGCCGCGGCGACGGCATTAGATGACGCCACCATCAACTCTCTGTTCTGGCACGGGGCCAACTACCATCGCCCGTGGACCTCCCAGACACCAAGGGACTAAGCTGGAGGGAAGGGATCCTCCGGTGTCTGGAGAGTGTCCGGCCCCAAGCCAGAACCAGGCCATTGTCATGCCCGCCGGCCGTTCCTTAGTCAAGGCCGCCGACCGCAGCACTCTCAAGCCCGCCGGCCACTCCGTTGTCAAGCCCGGTCGGTTCACTCTCAAACCCTCAGCTAACAGCTGCACGATCCTTAACCCCAAGTGAAGGGAGAAATTTAAGGAGGATGCGACTGTTGGTTCGAGCCAATGAGTCCGCTCCAGTGTCGGCTCCAGCCCCTGAGTCCGCTCCAGTGTCGGCTCCAGCCCCTGAGTCAGCTCCAGTGTTGGCACCAGCCCCCGAGTTTAGCCCAGAGAGGGTTCTAGTTCCCAAGTTTAGCCCAGAGAGGGCTCCAGTCCCCAAGTTTAGCCCAGAGAGAGCTCCAGTCCCCTACTGTGTTTCATTCGGGGTGCTCTCTGGTGGTGTCACAAAGCGCTACTGCGAGGAGCACGGAGCGAGGAACGAGGAGATGAGGAGAAAACGTCAAACGAACAGACTTCGTTTCCAACGGAACTAGGAACACACACGTTGCGGGGAAAGATGAACATTCAATACCAGACCAAGAACTTAGGAAAACACAGGGCTAAAGTAATGGGACTAATCAAGGAAATCATGAGACAAACCTGGAACTCAATAAACAATTAACAAGGGAAAATTAGGTCCGGGCAGGCACATGGAGAGGGAAAAACACACAGAATGAGTCCAGGGGCGTGACATATCTCCCCCCTCCCGGAAGGCTTTGCGCCGTAGAACAACAGAGTGGGGGCAGGGGTGGGAACTCGGGAGGAGGCTCAGGAGGAGGACGGACACCCGGGAGGGGGCCGGCAGACAGAATCCAGGAAGGTGAAGATGGAGGGAGGAGCCAGGGAGGTGACAGGAAGGACTTGGAGCAGGAGGGGCCAAGCACGACCCAAGCCACAGCCATGATGGCGACCCACGGTGGAGCCGACGGAGGGAGGAGCCATGGAGGAGGAAGTGCCGACGACTCCAGGGGGCTGACCAACGGCGGCGGAGCAGGTGACGGAGGAGCCCGAGGCGGAGCAGATGGTGCCGGCGACTGACGTGGAGGCGGGGAACCGAAAGGCCGCTGTGGAGCCAGAGCGACAGAGGACTGAGGAGGAGCCGAAGGGATGAAGGAGCCTGAAGGAGTCCACGGGCCGAGGCGGATTCCGGGGTTTAGAGGCTGGAGGCAGAGTCGAGGGAAACTCCAGCCCTGGCGACGCTGGAGGATAGCAGTTTTGCGGAGCTCGCACCGTGCTGATGGTGGGCTGAGGGCAAGCAGAGGGGCTGCCAGACGACAGCGGTGGAGGAGGGAGGAGCGGGTGGGTTTGCGGATATTTGTGAGCCTCCGGACTTAACTTGGGCTGGACGTGGGAACAGGAGCCTTCTCTGGGCTGGACATGGAAACATTAACTTTCTCTGGGCTAGACATGGGAACAGGAACTTTCTTGGGGCGAAAACTCTGGGACTGGAGCTCTCTCTGGGCTAAACTTTGGGACTGGAGCCCTCTCTGGGTTAGGCTCGGGGACTGGAGCCCTCTCTGGGCAAAACTCGGGGACTGGAGCCCACTCTGGGACTGGAACCCTCTCTGGGCTAAACTCGGGGACTGGAGCCCTCTCTGGGCTAAACTTTGGGACTGGAGCCCTCTCTGGGCTAAACTCGGGGACTGGAGCCCTCACTGGGCTAAACTTAGGGACTGGAGCCCTCTCTGGGTTGGACTGGGAAACAGGAGCCCACTCAGGGCTAGACGGGACCAGCGGGGACGAAGGAGAGCGGGCAAGGCGGCTTCAAGCTCTGTTTCCCAGTCTATAAGGTCCTCCTCGAAGTCCAGCAGTACCAGATGTATAATCAGCTCACCCTCAGCCAGGGTGCAGTGGGCGGAGCTCCACTCTGCGCTCTCTCTGTGCGTGGCATTCTCCCTCGTTGTGGGCTCTGTTGCCGGCTCTCGCACCTTGACTGACATCACTTGCAGCTCCGGCTCCGATCCTTTGCTCTGTCGCTCCATATGGCAACGACTCTTCGGCCGCGGCGAGCTCGGGCTCTCCGTCAGCGGTGGGCTCGGGCATGCGCTCTGCGCAGCCGGGAGATGGTGGGCTGGGTTCTGGGTCAGGAGTGGATCCAGCGAGATCATTCACGGGGCAGATGGTGAGTGGCGATCTATTTCTCGGCAGAATCCACTCCACGAAGGCTGCGAAACCCGCTCGAGGACCATCTTCGGACGACCATCAGCGCTCGAGCGATTTTTCCCCCTGCTCCAGCAGGAGGAGGAGGTATTCAGGGTGGGTGAGGGGATCCATAAGGGAAAAACTACGGAAACAAAACACACTGAGGAAAAAAACGGAAACAAAAACGGAGGGAACACATGGAGGTAACTGTTTATGGTCTGGTATTCTGTCACGAAGCGCTACTGTGAGGAGCACGGAGCGAGGAACAAGGAGACGAGGAGAAAACTTCAAACGAACAGACTTTAATGAACATCCAAGGGAACTAGGAACACACACGTAGCGGGGAAAGATGAACATTCAATACCAGCCCAAGAACTTAGGATCCAGCGAGATCATTCACGGGGCAGATGGTGAGTGGCGATCTATTTCTCGGCAGAATCCACTCCACGAAGGCTGCGAAACCCGCTCGAGGACCATCTTCGGACGACCATCAGCGCTCGAGCGATTTTTCCCCCTGCTCCAGCAGGAGGAGGAGGTATTCAGGGTGGGTGAGGGGATCCATAAGGGAAAAACTACGGAAACAAAACACACTGAGGAAAAAAACGGAAACAAAAACGGAGGGAACACATGGAGGTAACTGTTTATGGTCTGGTATTCTGTCACGAAGCGCTACTGTGAGGAGCACGGAGCGAGGAACAAGGAGACGAGGAGAAAACTTCAAACGAACAGACTTTAATGAACATCCAAGGGAACTAGGAACACACACGTAGCGGGGAAAGATGAACATTCAATACCAGACCAAGAACTTAGGAAAACACAGGGCTAAAGTAATGGGACTAATCAAGGAAATCATGAGACATACCTGGAACTCAATAAACAATTAACAATGGAAAACTAGGTCCGGGCAGGCACATGGAGAGGGAAAACCACACAGAATGAGTCCAGTGGCGTGACAGGGGGTATACTATGGTTCCCTTCCGAGGGAATCGAGATACTGCGTCCTCTATGGGGAATGCGTTCGGCGTGACCGGTGTCTGAAGCATACATCTAAACACGACAATGATATTGGCCGGCGACGTGACCTGTGTCTGAAGCATACATCTAAACACAAAAATGATTAGTAGAACACGTCAGTAGAACACGTCACCCTCTTCTTCGTCTTCACTGACCGCTTGTTTATGTTAAGCACAACTAGGAGTGCATGTTCTCTCGCCAGAGGCTTTGCTCTGATACCTGCAGTTTCACACGACTCGCGTCTGTGTGTGTTTGTGTGTTTGGTGAAGAGCAAGTGCGTTCAGCTCTCGAGGGAGTTGGATGCGCTCTGCATTCATTGCTTGTTTCTTGTGAGGGATAAGCATGAATTGAACGTGCTCGTCTCACAAGGAGATGGCTTGTGCTCATCGTGATGCATTCACAAGACTACTCAGGGGGATGAGTGTATTGTTATGATGAGGTGGCTGAGTTTCGTCGCACCACAGATCTTGCTCTCTGTGCCACTAAGCAGAAGGGCTCCTCGAGCTTTGCCTTCAGATGATGAGCCGTGGTTGGTGAGTACGATCCATTTCATCTATCTATTGCTAGTTTATGTGAATTCACTAACTAGTTTCATCAGGACCCACGGGTCCTCCATTTGGGTAAGCATTTTTCGGAGTATAATGCTTTGTGATGTGCTCCCTGATGTCCTAGCTGGGTGTTTGCTTCAAGAAGCTGCCCCGGCCAGGATGCGCGCTACTCATGTCTCGCCCCGAGGGGTCTCCTGAGATTTGAATCATCCTCTAAACCATCATGCATGTAAAGGCTCCTCTCGCTGAGGCGTTGAGGGGCCTAATACTCTTTTTCCACTCTGCAGTTGGACCTCCCTGTCACACTGCCCTTATGGTCGAACCGGTGAATCGGTCCTTTTGTGGAGTGGGCTTGAGTTCGCTGTGTTTCCTGAGGTATGAGTGAGATGTGTTTCTGCGGAAACACTTCCTGATTGATTCGGATCAGAGGAGCAGTAGCTCTTCATGCATGAATGGGTTAATGGGTCCCGTTGTTTCTCAGGTTCTCTTTGGGTCTGGTTAAACGGGACCCATGCTCTCTATTAAGATAGAGAGCATGAGATTGTGTTCAGCTGAGAAACAGGCGCGGGAGCCATGGTGGGTGATTATGATCCATGTCTTTTACTGTTGCTAGTTGTATATATATCTGACTAGCTTTTTAATGCAGCACCTCCTGTCCTGTATTGTTGCAACATCTCAGTCTCTGCTGAGATTCCTTTTCTAACATGTTTGTTATACTATTTTCGTTCCTAGATGGAAGCATTTCTTTCCTCTTCCAGACAAGTCTCACTGAGGATGCATCACTTATGCTGACTGGCAGGATCCTGATGGCCTGTTAATTCCATGCTGGCTGGACTCCGAGTTGTTAGGCTTTCCCGAGAAGCCTCCTTGGTCATCATATCCCCAGTATGGCGCTGCAACCTCAGGACCTGCGGGCCTTTGAGGGTTTTTCTCCCAGGTTGAGCTCATTTGGAGGCACTGTCTCCTGTTATGCTCCCTGGGCTGCTCGGTCTTGCCCTGAGGGGCTGAGACCTGAGCTTGTGTTGAGTCTGAGGACTTGCCTCAGCCTGAGGGCCGGGAGCGCCGCTCTCGTAATTCCAACAGGTGTTCACATCAAGTAGCTAGGCCTTTTTTGTGGCCTCCTTGGTCTATCATTTCTATGGCGAGGAGCCTGCAGCTCTCCCTGTTGGTGTGTTCGGAGCATGGTGCTCCCCTCACTGCAGGAGGGTCATTCCAACCGGAATGGAACGTTTTTTCTCCTCTCTGCGGAGAGTAGAGAATCTTGGAGAGCTGGGCCTTCTGCCCCTCTAGTGCTCTAGGCGGAGCCTTCAGGTTGTTAGACCTCTTGGCCTCCCTGCTGGGCTACCTTCTTTGGTTGAGCCTGTATGCTCCCCTCGAATACCGCTCCCTATGTAATATCTGAGTTCTCCTCTTTTCTGTTGAGTGAGTTCTCCACTTTCTGGAGTGGAGCAGCTGGGGTTGAGGCCTATGTCCTTCAGAGCTTTATGGAATAGCATTTCAGGAAGTGAGCTCCTGGAGCTTTGTTGAGTAGCTGCAGGTCCTTAGGCTTTCTGCCTCCGTTATTCTACTCTTGTGAAAAAGAAGAGTAGACTCTTTTTAGCCTCCCTGTCTTGGCTGCTGTTATGGTTGAGCCTGGCAGTGCTCCCGTCTTTCGAGGGTCGTTTTTGAGCATATTGCTCCCAGTTGAGCTTCTATGTGTCTCTTCCACTCCCAGAGTTGGTTGTTTCTCTGATTAGAGCCTAGTCTTTGTCATGTCAAGTGCACACGTTAGTTCTCTGTGCACTTCCTGAAATTCCATAATCATGGTAGATGCGCACGCTGGGCCTTTGCGCACCTTTCTAAAATCCTTTATGGTAAGGGTGACGCGATGCTGCCTCGTCCCCTTTCTTTGAGTTGTCTCAGGCCCCAGATCCTCACTCTTCTGATGTATCTCTGATGATACTGGTATGGTTGAGCTTAGTAGTGCTTAGCTAAGGGTCGAGCACTCCGCTCTTTGAGCTGTGACAGCGACATCAGGTAGTTTAGTCACTTTCTGCCTCCCTGATTAGTTGCCCCTATTTGGTCGAGCCTAGCTTTGCTCCCCTCCCCTTAGATTGAGCGTTTGAGGCCTCCCCTCATGGAAAAGCAGGTCCTACGTTTTTGGAGCCATTGAGCAGCAGCCTCAGGTTGTTAGACCTCTTTCGGCCTCTCTGTTAGGCTGCTCTCTTTGTTGGTGAGTTTAGCAGTGCTCCCCTCACCTTAGAGGGTGTTGGAACCCTGTTGGTTCATTACGGTATTTCTAAATCCATATCTATGGTAAGTGCTCACGCTAGTTCTCTGTGCACTTTCTAAGTCCATATTCATGGCAGGTGCGCACGCCAGCCTTTGTGCACCTTCTTAAAAGCCTTTATGGTAAGGTTGTTGCCTCGTCCCCTTTCTCTGAGTTGGCTCTGGCCCCGGTTACCTTGGGCCCCACTCTCCGCATATTCACTTTCTAGACAGGGTGTTACTACTAAGTTTCCCTGGGTTCCTCGGTAGCTCGTTCTTAGACGCGGACTTTATACAAGCCAGCCCTTACAGGTAAGTTTGGTGCACAGCTCAGGCCTTTGGCCATAGGGGGTTATGTCACTGACAGCCGTCAAACGTCCTAGGGGCAGCTCCTTTGACTTGTTGAGTTGGTACTTAGTGCTTGCCTTGGTATTGGTATGCACTCCCCTCAGCATGGCAGCGTGGGTATACCGTTCCCCATAGCGACCCCTAGAGGACGCAGATTGAAGTTCCCTTGGAAGGGAACGTCTCAGGTTATGTATGTAACCATGGTTCCCTGAGAAGGGAACGAGACACTGCGTCCTCTAGTCTCCTCGCCATGTTTCGGACGTAAGCTTCAGACGAAGAAGCGGATGACATGTTCTGCCGGCACCCTTTTATACTGTGGTCGCGCCGGTAGTGACGTCATAGGCTGTCGCTGGCCAATATCATTGTCGTGTTTAGATGCATGCTTCAGACACCGGTCACGCCGAAGCGTTCCCCATAGCGACCCCTAGAGGACGCAGTGTCTCGTTCCCTTCTCAGGGAACCATGGTTACATACGTAACCTGAGACGTTTTCATTTAAATTAATACATCACTAATAACATGGCATGTCATGTTTGGTGACAAATGAGCATTGAGATAACTCTTCTTGTGGCAGCAAATTTAGAATTTTTAACAAGTGCGAATATTCGGTGGTTACAGTCACTACTGAAGTTGATGAAGATCATTGAATAAAGACTTGAATTTTGTTCTGCTCCTTACATAGCTCGTTTCTTAATTGATGAACTTTGCCCTTTTATTAAACTGAATCAACGCTGAACTAAACTGAGCTGAATAATGACATTATTGTTTTCTGTAGAGCCCTTGCTGTATTTGTTTCACAACTGATGAATTTTGCAACATTTCTAAGAACATTTTCATCTGTTATACTAAAAATACTTTTCTGCACAAATGGTCCATGCTGATGTTCAGGTACTGCAGGTTTCTCACATTGTCACTGTGAACAGCTCTCTCACACAAATACCAGAGGATGTAAGACATGAGGAATAGACATCATAGTGGGCCAGCTGTTAGATCATATTGGCATGACTGGTATAGTTTAAAAAAATACTATTTTTTTCTGTAATGTGCAAAATATTGTAAAAAAAAATGCAGGACAGGGGTACACAAGAATATTCATTATGACCGCAGACACTGCATGAAAGTTCACCTGATATCACCAGTGACTGGCCACGCCACAACATTAGATATGACAAAAGTAGGTTTAGTCAAGGTAAAGAGTATCTTCCATGAAAGTATTTAACAACATAATGTCAGTGGATGTCATAATGTCATCTCTCACTGAAGAGAGATCCGAGTTGGGTTACATTACTCAATGAGGTCAGGTTACTGTTTAAAGAGACCCTTGAGAAGACAAAACTAAAATAATATTAGCCCTCAATACATGACTTTACCTGTCATCTACATGACATCTTCTGTCTAATAAACCACACTACTGTCTGTACAATAATCCTTTGCCATTGCCAGTGTCAAATGTGCTCCTTATCTTCTCATAGATGCACAGAGGGATGCATAAAAGAACACATACAGACAGACAAAAAAAGTGCACCTTACCTTTTTATAAACCGATTTAAAAGCTGCTATCATTCAAAGGCACAGATACTGGCAGATGATTTCTGTAAAGTGCTGAATAGAGTGTCACAGCTAATGTCTTCCTGAACTCAGGGAACATCTTTGCAAAGTTACGGAGACATTCATGTCCTATGAAACGGTGAGACTTCCAACAGATGGGATGCACGCAGCTAAACACCTTGAGCCTCTTAATAATGAATGACATGCAACTAGACTCTCAAATGCAAATGCTGTCCATGTGCTCTGTAATCATCACTGCTACCACTTTCAATTGATTATGTGTGTCTGGGAAAGAAAAAGCTAAATCTTTCATACCAAAATCACACAAACGCAATACATAATACCATTTCATCATAATGTTCATTTCTAACTATACATTAACCAAGCAATCACTTAAAGTACTATGCCAGTGAATGGCTGCTCATCCAGAAAGGAGATCTGTAACATGTGGTCAGTTTAGAGTTGTGGATCTTGTGGATGTGGGCCTCAAAACCCCATAAAGGAGCCAGACTGGCAGAATCTTCTGAGAAAATGCACTTTAAGTCCAGATTATAGAAGTAGTTATTTTCCCCCACAGAGTTTGTTTTGCATGTGAGTGGGTTCACTGAAGACATGTGAAAAAATGCAAAGATCAGGCAGTTCTGAAAATGTTAAACTGTATTTTTTTTTTTTTTTTTTGAATGTGAAATGATGCATTTATGAAATGTGTCGTTTTTGGTGCTCTGGATTACTGTAGCTGTATTATAGTAACTAGTACTATATTATTTCTTAATGTATCTATATTATTGAGGATATTTATGTATTTTCTGTATGTCCTGTTTATTTATTTATTTTCAAATTTTTACATCTTTAGATCACTTTGTTTATCTTAAATGGCTTGAGTTGATATTTCATAACGTGCCTATGCCTGTTACTCTGTGACAAAAGACTCTCTTGTTTGAGGATGTGTGTAAAGCCAAAGGTCACAATTACAGACTCCTTGAAATGGACTGATTAGTGCAGAGAAGAACTGCAGCAGATCTGAAGACTCCCTTTGGGATGTCCTTCATACAGGGTTACATGCATTCTAGCAGTGTAATATCCCAACACAAATGGTCAATTCAACTAGAGGTGAGAACAGCATGTGTGTGTGTGCGTGTGTGTGTGTGTGTGTTTTCAGTTTTGATATTTTATGACACATAGCATTTTATAAATATTAACTCTGAAATGGGAAATTAAAATGTTAATGTAGCAAATCTATCTTATCATATGATGCACAACTGGTAGTATGTTTTGCGTAAAATCAACTGTAGCAGTATGTATACTAAAAACATGATTAAAAAAAATTAATTATTTTACTGTTGGAGGAGCTAAAGACCAGAGGACAATACTGGCAAAAATGATCACAAAGATGGAGCACCACAGCATCAGTGCCCTTGTGAAAAAGAAGCACAATTTAGCATACTTTTAAAAAGAAAATAATATACTATAAAAATAATATACTTAAATGCAAACTGAATGTTATGTGTTCAAACACGTAATAAAATATAATAAAAACAACCTAATTCGGAAAATAGAAACATGATATTAACACTTTTTCACTGATTTTGTAGAAGTAGTGCATCATATATATGTTTCCATCAAAAGTTTTTATAATATAGTAGCTATGAATTTTAGGAACTTATTATGAAAACTAGCAAAAGCTTATGTCATTTTCCTCAGTTCATGCATTACATGGTCAACTTCCTGGTTGATGCATGACCCGCCCACCTACATGATGTCACACCAATGAGGGCATCCCATTTTAATTATGTGGTCTTACACTTAGGACTCGGCAAAAAAAGGTTTTATTTTCACTCATTAGGTGAGAAAATAAATTCTGTATAGTTAGTTATACTGTCCCATTTGACCTTATGTCCCAATCACCCTTAATTAACCCCTACTTTACACATTTGTAATCATGAAATTGCAAATTAGTAAATAGTACATTTAAAATACATTAACTTTAAATTAGGGCTGTCGGTTTAACGCGTTAACTTAATTAATTAGCTTTGAAAAAATAACACGATTAAAATATTTTAACACAGTTAACGCACTGGCCCCGCCCCCAGACCTGTATGTCATCTTACATTTCATACAGTGGACTGTTGACAACTATGATGCAGGGCAACAACTCCATAAATGCAGTTATGCCCTAAAATTCAAGATGTTAGTGCAAAAAAATGCCTCTGTATGAGTTTCTGTCTCATATTTATACCATAGGATAAGCCATAGACTATTACACAAGCAGCTAGAGCAATATCACACGAGTGCTGTTTTTGTCACGAAGAACAAGTGCAAATGTCATTTTATACAACAGTTCAGAAAATAAGAAGTTAATATTGTGCTATATTTTAAACACAATTTTGTGAGTTTTTGTTCAATTTTGCCAAAGAAAATATTACCTAAAAGCCACAGCAGAATTGTAGTGCGTCTCTGAGCAACACAGCGGTGTTTAGTTTCTAAATTAATCCACGTTTTGAACCAATCGTGTGAACCAATGATTCAGTAGTCCATACAGAGCCGTTTACTGAATTCCTGAGTGAATCAGCTGTTTGAACGAATCAACTCAAAGACATCTACCGCCACCTGCTGGTAGTTTTAGTTTCTTCTTTAGAGTATCATTTCATTTATTAAAAAAAGGTATAATTAAAGGGATTAAAGGGATAGTTCAACAAAAATAAATAAATCAATCAATTCTATCATCATTTAGCCACTCACCCTCATGTTGTTTCAAACCTGAATGACTTACTTTCTTTTGCGCAACATAAAAGAAGGTATTTTGAATACTGTTTAACTAAGCTGTTTGGTCACTAGTGACTTTCATTGCATGAACAAAAAATACTGAGATGTTTCTCAAATGATCTTCTTTTATGTTCGATACTTTATGTTAGGTCACTGTAGCCTAAGTATTTAACACAATAATAGATTTAAATTATCTTTGGGGGGTATTTTATTTTTAGTTTGCGATTAATTCGATTAATTAATTGCAGCACCCTGTAATTAATTAGATCAAAAATGTTAATCAACTGACAGCCCTACTTTAAATGTAATATCAAATAACAAACAACATTTAAAATGATAATCAAGTACTTTACATGTGTGTTATTATGTTAGTCCAACTCAATCTCATGAGAAAATGTAACTATTTCATCAAGTGGCGAGTTCGTTTGAATTTGTATGGAAGCATACAATTTTTTGAAAAAAACTAAACAAAACTTAAGTATGAAAATATAATATATATTGCAATGCACACAGGCCTCAATTGTCAGTATGAGAACCGATAAAAAGTGGGAGGAAACACAGAAGGAAACTGAAACATTCTGTCAGTCACTTGACATTCCTGCAGTGAGGGTGAACGCAAACTCACGCTGCCTTTGATTGGTGTGTTGTCACAAGCTCCCTGAGACAAAGAGAATAGCAAACAACCAGCACACAGAGTATAAAACAGAAATAGGCCCAACAGCTGTACTTTCCTGTTTTAGACACGCTATTGAGTGTTGATTCGGGTTTTCCACTCAATCCATAGAAAAAGAAAGGAGCTAGAATGGGCAAATGTCAATGTTAGCAAAAGCAGTGTTTCTCCACAGGTCAGTAGTTCTTATCTCTGGTCCACAATTCTTCTCACCTTTCATGATTTTGTTTTGTACTCTTTTGTATGTCAAATTATAAGTTTATTCTTTAAAGTACATTTTAAATCAAGGGGTCTGCCTAATTCACAATATACACGCACCCAAAAACAAACTCATCTACATTTTGGATGGCCTGAGGGTGAGTACCTTTTCAGCAATTCTTTTTATCTTTTTTTTTTTTTGGGTGAACTTTTCTTTTAATAATCTTTTGTCGTGCTTTGAAGAAGTACTTATTTTGATGTGTTGACTAACATGCTAAAGCACATGTATGCATTCTTGATTTGAACTGTAGTGTAATTATAAATAAATTTAAACACATTATATAAAAGTTTCGATAGAAAAGACATTAAAGTACGTTTTAGTTATCATAAGTGCTTGTCAGTACATTCGATAATACACTTTACCAATATTTAAAAGACAATAGAAGTAATTATAAATTATATACAGTAGTTCAACCAACTGTGTTTAATATAAATTTAAACTATAATACATTTCCATTTAATTGCAATTAAAATGCCATTCAGTGTCCAAAAACATTACTTTCAATTTGCACTGAAGCACATTCTTTAAAGGTGCTATGTGAGATTTTTCAACCTCTAGATGTCGCACAGGAGCACCGCATCTCAGACAAAAACAAACACGCGCCCCCGAAAACTCAACAGAAAAACTGGGATTACAGCCACGCAGAGGGGTCCTGACAGCACTGTCTGCTAGGATGTTATTAATAATCTACATATTTACACAGCAAACTGTTGTTTGCTGATTCTATATATTTGTAAAAATCATATATAGCAGCACCTTTAAAGTAGCCTATTTCTTTAATAAGCACTCTTTTTAAAAGCATGCTAAAGTGTACTCCTTTTTTCACAAGGGACAATTCATTCAGGTGTTTTGTATTTTCTAGTTAAAATAAATTGAACAGTAATTTTAAAGAAGGTAAAGCTGTGGAGGCAGACACACCTACACTTAAAGGTCCCATGGCATGAGCTCGTAGTGGCTGAAATTCTGCACCAAGGCTGAATTTCGGGAAAGAGACTTCAGATACAGTACTAGGGACCACTTAGGCCTATATAAAAGCATCCAAAAAGCAGCATGTCATGGGACCTTTAAGCCTTTAGCTTTACTCTGCGGTTAGTTCAGCAGCTGGAGACTGTCTGGCCACATAAATAAATAAAAAGGACTGATTTCGACCCAGACAAGGTGATCAGAGAGAAGCAACAAGTAACAAATGTTATATTATCAATAATGTAGATAATATTATAAATTAATGTAACAAACTTTGTGATTTTATGTTTGTTTCGTTTTATATCATTGATGTGAACTTTCTGGCATTCGTGCTAGCAATAGCCTAAAGAAGTAATGCTGCCATTTAGCTAACCTACAGAATGTTTGCTGTTTTGTAAAACATGCATGGTCAGTTTTCCTCTTCTGCAGTCTGACACCTGGAGAATATATAATACAGAAAATGTCCTGAAAAAAAGCTTTGGAATAGTATAATGTTTTATAATTACAACATCATGTGTAATCTGTGGTGTCAAGTCAGTTGGGGCCTCATCAAAAGTGCACATATGCATCAAATACCTCTGAAGCTGAGCGATGTTTACCTGAAGTAAATTTACCCTGGTACATAACCTCTGGTACAGAGCCGTTATTGTTACTAACTACTTTATTTTGATGGTCCCTTTAACACATTCTGCTGACTATAATTAAAATTGCACCTACATGTCTACTAACTCTTATTAGAGTATTAGTAGAGTATTAGTAGACTGGTGGTGTTAGGGTTAGAATAATTTGACATGTACTTGCAAAGTTACTTATAGTGAGTAGAATGTCTGTTGGGAGACCATGACAATAAAGAGTTAGCAGATATTAAGAAAGCAGTCTACTAATACTCTGATGAGAGTTAGAAGATATGTAGGTGCAACGTTATTGTCAACAGAAAGTTCAGAAGGGACCATCAAAATAAAGTGTTACTTTTGATCTTAACAGCTGAGTTAACGTAACAATTTAGTTGCTAATCCTGCTTTCTGGATCAATATTTTGCTTTTGATTCACTAATTCTCTGACCTCCAGACTGATGGAAGGCCAGACTGAATTTCGGATACAGCACAAAACAGAAGCTCAAACAGCATTTGCAGATATAAATGTAGACTAGGCTATCCTGCATGAAACTGATGATGAACTCTTAGCACTCCTCCTCCACCCACAATATACAGACCAGCTACTTTAAAACTGCTTATGAAGACGTTTTGCAGGCTTTAAACCTCCACTTTGGGTTTGGAGAAAAATGCTGACTACAAGCCTGCATGGGTGAGTTTGACTTGAGGCCTAACTCTCATAAAACAAAGAGTCTTTCTGTGTGGATCGAGGGGAGTAACAGTATCCCTGAGCCATTTAAATCCACGGATGCATTTGTTTGAGTCAGTGGAGAAGCTCGAGTCTCCTCGCTCATCTCTAGATGCTCATTAAACGGTTCTGCTCTTCCAGTTCTGTGATTAGCGCTAGAATCTCCACATGTGTGATGCTTCCATAAATGCCCATCAGCTCGACAGCAGCAGCCAGAATTTGAGAGCTCAACATTTTTAAATGCACCTGTAGAGCACAATAATGGTGTGACTAATGAATTCAAGACAAGTGGACAGGGTACTATATTAATGAATCTAGGTTTAATGCTCCCATCACCAGACATGAGACATTTGAAATACTGCACAGGAAAACAGATCTGCCACATTGGTCATATATCAGACTGGATGATTTACGCTGATGATGCTGCTCCATAAACTGTCCCACACACATTGGGTTCAGGGGGTCACGGCATTTGAGAAGAAAAACCTCTATAAACTAAGCGCATGAAAAAAGAAGCAACACTTACCAGGGCACTTTGTCAGTTTCTCAAAGTTTGCGCGTTCCAGTCAGTAAGGCAGCACATTTGGTCTTGAGAGTCTCCACTGTGCGATGTTCACTGCGGATCTGGGACTCGCTAGACGCGGCTATAGCCTGAAATGAGCTGAGCCCACATCTCTTCGTCAGTCAAGCAGCATAGTTTCTGCTGGGCAAAAGTCCAACCAGACACGAAACCAGTCTATTTCTGTCTGCCATATGAGCGGCAGGGTTGTGCTTTTCAAGACATTCTGTGGTCAAACATGTAATTGTGGAGTGACCGGCTATGGTAAAGTGTAATTGTAGACTTCATCGGATCCAGCCCAGCTGCCAACGGTACATGGTTAAGAACTTTAAACTCCCTTAAAAACAACTGGAGTCACATAAATAAATGTGGGCCTGGAATCCAGATGTGGAATAGGGGAGGGACGAGAGAGGTAACAGACGCCGGGGAAAACAGTGAGGAGAGCCAGCAGGCAGAGCTGCCGCTGAGATGGGAAGGAAAACTTTTCGTTTTTTTGTTTTTTATGTGACAAGACGACTGTTTTTTTAAAAATCTCAGAAGAGGGGAGATTTTGGGAGGAGCTGTCTGGGCTCAGTTATTCCTAGACTTTTACCATTAAACTTTCAGGGTATCTGATTTCGCCTCAGCTACTCTGTGGAAAAATCAGCCATGAAAACAAAGGCCTATGAAAACAAAAGACAGCACATGAGGAACGCATAGTCCATTTCACTGGAACTCATCAGTTCGAAAGCACATTTAGATGTTCATGCAGGCCTTGATGCTGAAATATACAAAAAAAAAAGGGTAGAAATATGACCCTTTGCACTTTTATGGCTTACTGAAAAAGACGAGTGACTCTCTGGGTGTTTATAAAGAAGGAGATCCTTGCTCACACTGTTACGATTTATTTTCAACTTCAATGACTAAATGACAAACAGCTGTTCACTATTAAGAGTGCTGTCTTCAATGGCTTGCTAGGAAAATCACTGAGAATGTTACAAAACCCCGCAAAAAAGAGAAGAACAGAAAAAAAAACAATCCCTGATTTCAAGCCTGCCATGATCTTCCATGCAAACTTTCCATGTGGATACCGCAAGAGCCTCCGCAGCTGAGTTCATCCAAATGGATTGCATGGAGACCGTAAAAACAACTAGTGAAAAATAAATTTATTTGAAATAATGGCTATAATTTTGGGTTATATAATGTTCTCAAAGTACACCAACTTCCAGTAAATTGCCATTAACCACAAGCACACCAGAAGTACATATCGTTCCTCTTTGTTTTTCTTCTGCAACAGTATGTGTGCAGGAAAACCATTCCTTTTTTTACATTTTTATTTCAAATTAACAAACTGATTAAGTACCTCAATGCATAATTACAGACAGAGCTTGTAGTAACTGATTACATGTAATCTGGATTATGTAATCAGATTCCAAAAATTAAGTACTTGTAATTATATTAAATTAAATGTTAAAATACTCGTAATCAGTTACGTTTTTATTGATTACATGATTACATATTATTCACACAATAACAATAAATTATTCATAATTATTCGTAATTCAACGAATCCTTAATTCCTTCAAATGTTCCTTTCTAACATAGCCTACCGTTTATATACACTCAGAAAGCCTTCCAGTTTTGTAGACATTCATAAAAGACCAGTCATTAGTCAGGTGGCTACACAGTATTTAACTACTGAATTTACAGAATTAATTTCAGGTTTAAGAACTGTTTTAACATTGCATCATGGACACATTAATTGTTTATTTGTTTTAAAATTATCTATTTTTAATTTTACATTTTTATAATTGAATTAATTATTAGCTTTTCATTAAACTCATGTGTTTGGAAACTGCATGTTTAATGCATTTCATGTTGTTAATATTAGGGTTCCCCAACAACGTTATTACCTAACAATAAATTGAATTTTTTTTTTTCCTCTTTGTATTTTTTAAATCAATATGGTACAAGGTTATCCTGTTTAAATCAATGTGATAAACAAGTTAGGTCAAAAGTAATCAAAAAGTAGTTTTGTTATATTACCTAAAATATGTAATGTAATGGAGTACATTACTAACTACAATTTTTGTCCTGTAATTTGGAATCAGTAATGGACTACAATTGGTAAGTAATCTACCCAGCTCTGATTACAGATGCTGTATATGTTCTGCGGTTTAGGAATTACAAATTACTCTCTAGCAAAGTGTTTTAAGTTGAATTGATGTTTGTTATACGTTGATGTACTTTTCAAATCATCAGAAAAGTCATCAGAAATGTGAAGGATTATTTTTATCATTCTGATTTACTATAACACAACAAAAGAGACACTGGAAACATGGACAAATGACAAGAGTATTTTATTTATGCTTTTGAAAAACAGTTATTTCTAAAGAGGATATGTTAAAATATTAAACTTGTGCATCATCCTCCAGTGTTTGTGTTGCAGACATGAATGATCCTCAGCTCCTGTGTTTTCACTTGTTGGTGAAAAACAGTTGAAACCGGTGAAAAAATCCCAGACACAATTTGAAGAGAGAACCGTGCCATAGAGAGCAGTTGAAAGAAACCCCTGAAGTTAGGAACACCTTTAGTAATACTTCTATCACTAAGGGTTTCTTGGGTTTGTTTCAATTGGCTGCATAATATCAGCAACTTCATATCTGTTTTTAAATAACCATCAAAACCATTGGTTTTAAAGTCAAACGTATTTTTAAAATGAGACTCATTCTGCCATCTGTTGGACGATGATGGTACAACACTTTCTCAAGTTTGAATGAACTGGACAGGTCAGGAACGGTCTAAACTGAAAGGACTTGATGAATGATCAAGGGTAGCTATTTGATGGTTCAGCTAATGCATTTTAAAACCACAATGTCAGCAAAGCTGTAACAAGCTCTATTATAACAGGATTATATCAAGTCCAAGCCATTTTGGTGTTCACTCAATAGTTTTATATTGTTTTGTCATTTCCTGATGCTAATGGCCCTTATCTTCACCTGCTACAGGTTTATAACAGACCCTGCAGATGTGAAACGATACCATGCGATTCAATTAGAGACAGGATGCTGAATGAAGTCATGTTTGTGAGTCCTGTGGGGTTCTTTGTATGTGGGCAGTTCAGCAGGTCTCATCTGTTTGTTTAGAAATCTGAGTGAGAACAGAACAGATGCTCTCCCACACTAATGCCTTCACTCAGATGGATCCACAATACATTTAATCTTCTCAGAAGTTCGTAACAATCACAAAGTTAATATCTATAGTATTTCCCATTTAGTATCACAACCTACACAAGCAAGTAGGCACGTATACACAGCCGTCCTCAAGTCTTGATCAGGCTGGATTTATTCTGTCCTCACAGAGATGGAGAATAAACACTCAATATCTTTATGAATCTGATTTATTTTGTATAAAAATCTAGATTTCTTTGTAGTTTAGACACTGTCAATACATAAGGAATAATATAACACAGGTGCTTAAGTGCATTTTTTTAATTCCGCCTTGAGAGAGATCATTGCCGAGAATACCGCTATTGCAGCTTGGAAAGTGAGACGATTTCTGTAGCTGTAGTTGTTCTGTTCTCTCCGATTGAAAATGAATTGGCCCCGAGTTCACAGCTGAAACAGAAAAAAAAAATTATAATAATAAAAATAAAATAAAAACAATCAGGGACTCATGCCCACAAGACATACAGAAAAGACTCTCAAAAGCATTTTCATACCCCGCATGACTGGAGCCGCTCACATCCGCGAGTTTCTCCTCCGACGGCCGAATGCTTGGGAGCCCACGTTAGTCGGGACGAAGTTGCTGTTGCCCATCCCACCGGAACGGCTCAGGAAGTCCGCCAGACGGTGAGTGACACACGTGGCTGTGTTACACGCGCGCTTCTGTGGCGAAACGCTGCTTCAACACAGAGCGAGACCAGACTTCAGAAGACACTCTCTCTGTTAGACATTTACAGCAGTCATTAGATTACTTTCATGCATTATTCATAGATATATATCCTATAAAAAGAGTTTACGTATATATAGTGGTGATATTTATGCCATTATTATTTGCTCACATTCACAGATGTCATTTCAGACGTCTTACCTGCAGAAATCTTCATGTATTGAATGTTTATTTGTAGAGGCACTCAATGATAACATGCATATAAAATGAATTCGAATTAATGTAACTAATAATCTGACAAAGTAAGAGTTCCTGATATAAAAAATAACTTTATTGAACTTGAACACTTTAAAGAAATCATACTTTTTTTTTATTTGGTTATTATCAGTAGATATAATTTTTATAATACATGTATTCAGTTATTCAAGAGGCATGTGTAGAATGCACAGAAAACTATTCCTGAATTTGACTGTACAGAAGAAATTTTATCTAGATTTTTAACATGCCTTTCTCTGCCAAAAGAAAGAAAGAAAAAAAAGACCACTGCAACCAGCTGTTTGTGTGCGATCAGTCAAGCAGGCAGAATCCACATGCAACGGGACCGTAGAACACACAGTTAGGGTTAGATGGCGTTAAACGTTTCTTCGTAGCTTGTAAACTGATTGCCCTCGAGCAGGCTGCGTTTCTTGCCGGGCGTACCGGCGCCCACGTCCGTCTGCGGGAACGTTTGTAATTTGTGCAGCTCCTGGGAGAGTTTTCCCAGCACGCAGGTGCTGAGATTGGAGCAACGCTTGGACAGGAATCTGCCCTGGCTGTCGGGAAAAACACACATGCAGACAGGCGTATCATCACAGACATGCAGGGTCCCACCCAGACCACCGTTAGTGTTCATACAGAGCCCTTCACTGCATGCATCAGGTTAAGAGAGAGAACATGCTGTGCGTCTAACGAACAAAACTCTTGGGGTTAACATGCAGCCATTCCAGTGAACGGGAAGATTGACATGCTGCTGCTGTTAGGACATTCCCTCGGCAAGCAGACAGGGTTTTACTGCATTATACTGAAATAAAATAAGATACACCTCATTCGGGCAGAGAGACTTTGTCACAAATCTCAGTGGATTCCTCACTTTACTAACTCCGCTAGGAGTCACAGGCATTTGGATCTACTTTGATTGCCTCTTGCAGAATGAAAGCAGAAGTCGGTAGTTTAAAATACACACACTCTTTCCACTGAAAACCCTCCACTAAGAAAATCCTAAAATACAGCAGAACCTGTGAGAGAATGCTGAGGTTGTACCTGTTGTCATCATTCGTTGGCTCCAGTTCCTCTGCCGTCATCTGCACTACATTTTTGACTATAGCACTCAGTAATCTTCGTGCTTCGTAGTCCATGAGTGCAAATCTGTCTGTCAGAGACTCTGAACCAGGTCTGAAGATCAAACAATGACAGAGAAGAGCAACAGTTTGCCACCTGATGAGATACAGCTGAAGAACCCATCAGCTAATGTCACAGACAAAAAATGACAGAGAGTTTACCTTGCTGGGGCAGCGTTTGAGCTGGACATCTGGCACACGACTGCGGCATAAGCGACAAGGAAGGCAGAGATCTTCAACATAAACATGGTACCCTGAGACAAAAATACAGTGAAGCTTTTAAACGGATTTGGAAATTCACCGTCTGTCTGGTTTTACTCTCAAATTCTGTGAGGGTGGGCTGCACCACATACAAAACTCATTGCCTTCTACAAGAAGCTGTGAATATATGCCAACTAGGGTCCTCTCCTCATTCCTCATTCCTCATTCCTCACTCACTCCTTAAAACAGTTAGTAGAAGGAAAGATGTCCCTGTCCAAAACCACAAAGATTTCTATCTCACAAAACATACATTTTTAGAAGTCTTACCTCACCTTGTCTTGCTGCTTGATAAAAAATATTGATTCTCTGAACCTGATGACCACCTTGATACTACTGTGTGCAGCCTCAATGGTCAAGCCCCTATATATTCACTATGAGGAGTTGTGTAGTATCCATGTAGGTGTTTAATTATCTCCCATTGGCCAATCATCAGACAGACAGGCACCAGTCAGCCAATCATGGCTCTGGCGCACTGATAATGTCTAAAGATTTACTGACGTCATTCTTTAGCCATTAAGTGCTCCATTCAGTAAACTCACACTCTTCGGTATCTGCACTTGCATCTACATTTGGGTCATTAATTTTGCTTAAATTGAATAAATGCTCTGAATACCATGAGATCAATACTTTACTGTCATCCAAAGCTGTTGCATCACTGTGATCCAGTGGCCATGAAGGACTCGCTCATGCAGCCATCTGCTGGCAAGAGAGGAAGACTACTAGTTCACAGCGCAGCACCAGATCACAATTTCATTATGAATTATGACACTATGTTGTAGCTTTTACTTCAGATTTTTGTGTGAATCTTACAGGAGCTAAACTAATCAGTTAACAATTGTTTTCACTGTCATGTGATTTCTGACATGACAGGAGATGTCCTATGTGACAGGGACCATTAAAATCTGTTACATACATTTAGGTTACACTTTACAATAAGGTTCCTTTTGTTAACATTAGTTAACGACATTAGTCAATATTAACTATCAATGAAAAATACTTAAAATACTAAAGTGTTTATTCAACTTAGTGATTAATAAAGCGTTTACTAATTTTATTTGGTAATAACTTTAGTTATTTTAACTTTGTTAATTTATTGTAAAGTGTAACCTATGTATATTTAATCTGACATATTAAAGAAATACATCAAATAATGTGAATCTGAGCATCAATCTTTATGTATACATGTGGGTTTCTGAGGACAACTGGAAAAAGCATGTATACAAATATTAAATGCTGTAAAAACTGAATGGCAATGCTTTACAATAATCTAATTTGTAGGGATGGGCAGCCATCATTTCAGAAGTGAGGGGGACAGAAATGTTATATATATAAAAAAAATAATAATAATAACAATAATAATAATATATATATATATATATATATATA
>NW_015540852.1:270394-270821 GCF_001515605.1 Sinocyclocheilus anshuiensis | reverse complement strand
TTTTACTGTTTTGCTGTACTTTGGATCAAATAAATGCAGGCTTGGTGAACAGAAGAGACTTCCTTAAAAAACATTAAACAATCTTACTGTTCAAAAATATTTGACTGGTGTATAGTCAACTTTAATTTTTCTCTAATTTCTAGCGTTTAATTGGCTTAGAAATCAGATAACTGCTGGACAATAACCAATAATAATGATTTGCTTATATACTACAAAAACTTTTTTTATCACATAATAAGGCAGAATAGTTTCAATACTGTAATAAATGCTATGTCAGCTAGTACTGCATTGTTCATATACTTTATTTATTACCTGGAGATGACTTGACAAACACAAATAAACCATATTGTCGCAATCGTATGTTTAATATCTTCATGTTTCCAAACGTTTCTGTTTTTCTGTGGAAAAAAACGGTTTTCATACAGCG